>NW_015505406.1:359524-387431 GCF_001515645.1 Sinocyclocheilus grahami
GTTTTGGTTCCTTGCCGCTATCGCCTCTGGCTTGCTTAGTTGGGGACACTTCATTTCCAGCGATATCATTGACTTGATTGCAAATGATTGCAAGGATACTATTTAAACTGAACTGAGCTGGATGTTGACATCACTGAATTCAATGATGAGCTGCCTTTAACTGAAAAATTAGTGTTCACTATTGTCATGTTGCATTATTGACACACTATTTTCCTAATTAATGCTGTTCAGATGCTTTGACACAATCTGTATTGTTAAAAGTGCTATTTAAATAAAGGTGAGTTGGTCACGATCACTGCCTCACGTGTCTGGGCATTAAGCATGCCGAGGTGGCGTTTGTGGATGAATCCTGTTCTCATTGCGGGAAGATAACCATCTCGGAGATGCGGGCCAAGCTCCGTTACCTCAAAAGGGGCGGAGCACCGTTGCCTCTGCCTCGATCTAGTTCTCGTCATGGCGGCAGTCAGGCGGGGGCTACTTCAGGCAGTAGCATGGGTGGTCTGAGGGTAACAGTGATGGCAAACCCTCCAGGCAACCAACCCCCAGGGGACCATCGCTCCTCTTGCAACTGCCTGAATATGTTCAAGAGCAGGACGGCGGTCCCACTGAAACTGTTTCAGAGGCTCCTGGGGCATATGGCAGCTGCAGCGGCAGTCACGCCGCTAGGGCTACTTCATATGAGACTGCTTCAACACTGGCTCCATGGCCGAGTCCCGAGGTGGGCGTGGTACATGGCACTCACCGGGCCCAAGTAACACTGGCCTGCCACCAAACCTTCACCACGTGGTCAGACCTTGCGTTTCTTCTGGAAGGAGTGCCCCTTGAACAGGTTACCAGGCATGCTGTGGTTTACACGGATGCCTCCATCACTGGCTGGGGGGCCACGTACAACGGGCACGCAGTGTCGGGGTTTTGGACGGTCCCCCAACTGCACTGGCACATCAAGCGCCTAGAGTTGTTAGCAGTACACCTTGCCTTGAACCATCTCAGAGGCCGCTTACGAGGCAAGCACGTGCTGGTCCGCACGGACAACACTGCGACCATTGTGTACATCAACCGACAAGGTGGTCTATGCTCCCGTCGCATGTCGCAACTAGCCCGCCACCTCCTCCTCTGGAGTCAGAAGGGGTCGCTTTGTGCCATTTACATTCCGGGCCTGCACAACGTGCAGCCGACGGGCTGTCATGAGCTGTGCTCCCGGGAGAGTGGAGACTCCATCCCCGGTAAAAATAAATAAATAAATAAATTCCCCAGTGAGCCTTCTCGAACAGATGCTGTGCAAGGTCAGGGAGGACAAGGAGCAGGTCCTGCTTGTGGCACTGTATTGGCCCACTCGGACCTGGTTCCCGGAACTAATGCTCCTCATGACAGCCCCTCCCTGGCAGATTCCTCTGAGGAAGGATCTACTTACTCAGAGACGGGGCACCCTGTGGCACCCATATCCAGACCTCTGGAAACTTCATGTCTGGTCCCGGGATGGGACGTGGAGGTTCTAGGTGAGCTACCCCAGGAGGTAGTTGACACCACTTCAGCAAGAACACTGTCTACTGTCAACCTGTTCGTCGAGTGGTGTTCTTCTCACCGAGAAGACCCACGGAGATGCACGATCAGGGTCGTGCTTTCCTTTTTGCAGCAAGGGTTGGAGCGAAGGCTGTCTCCCTCAACCCTTTAAGTCAATGTTGCTGCAATTGCTGCTAACCATGACCCCGTGGAAGGGAAATCGGTAGGGAAGCATGACCTGGTCATCAGGAGTTGTTAGCAGTACACCTTGCCTTGAACCATCTCAGAGGCCGCTTACGAGGCAAGCACGTGCTGGTCCGCACGGACAACACTGCGACCATTGTGTACATCAACCGACAAGGTGGTCTATGCTCCCGTCGCATGTCGCAACTAGCCCGCCACCTCCTCCTCTGGAGTCAGAAGGGGTCGCTTTGTGCCATTTACATTCCGGGCCTGCACAACGTGCAGCCGACGGGCTGTCATGAGCTGTGCTCCCGGGAGAGTGGAGACTCCATCCCCGGTAAAAATAAATAAATAAATAAATTCCCCAGTGAGCCTTCTCGAACAGATGCTGTGCAAGGTCAGGGAGGACAAGGAGCAGGTCCTGCTTGTGGCACTGTATTGGCCCACTCGGACCTGGTTCCCGGAACTAATGCTCCTCATGACAGCCCCTCCCTGGCAGATTCCTCTGAGGAAGGATCTACTTACTCAGAGACGGGGCACCCTGTGGCACCCATATCCAGACCTCTGGAAACTTCATGTCTGGTCCCGGGATGGGACGTGGAGGTTCTAGGTGAGCTACCCCAGGAGGTAGTTGACACCACTTCAGCAAGAACACTGTCTACTGTCAACCTGTTCGTCGAGTGGTGTTCTTCTCACCGAGAAGACCCACGGAGATGCACGATCAGGGTCGTGCTTTCCTTTTTGCAGCAAGGGTTGGAGCGAAGGCTGTCTCCCTCAACCCTTTAAGTCAATGTTGCTGCAATTGCTGCTAACCATGACCCCGTGGAAGGGAAATCGGTAGGGAAGCATGACCTGGTCATCAGGTTTCTTAGAGGCCCCCCTCTATATCCTCTTGGGACTCAAAGCACTACAGCAGGGCCCATTTGAGCCTTTGTAGTCAGTTGAGCTGAAGTTTCTATCAATGAAAACTCTGCTCCTGCTTGCACTGGTCTCCATCAAGAGGGTTGGGATCCTGCACGCATTTCGATCGACGATTCGTGCCTAGAGTTTGGGTCGGCTGACTCCCAGGTAATACTGAGGCCCCGGCCCGGATATGTGCACAAGGTTCCTACTATCCCCTTCAGGGATCAGGTAGTGAACCTGCAAGCGCTGCCCCCGGAGGAGGCAAACCCAGCCCTAGTTTTGCTTTGTCCCGTTCAAGCCTTGAGATGGTATATAGACCGAACACAAAGCTTTAAGACCTCAGACCAGCTCTTTGTCTGTTATGGAAACCTCCTTCGGGAAGGATGGGGCTTCCACAGCGTTCCTGTTCCAAGTGGTATGGGTACGTTTTCCCAGTGTTATCCAATCTCACTGAGTGGGTAGTGCTACGACAACAGTGATTGGTCTTCTTGTTGCGAGCCCCAGCCTACACCAAAAAGGGGTGCAGGAGGCTTGCACAGGACACTGGAAGGAGCAGCATCCATGGCGCTTTGGTAGGGATCCAAATTCGATCAGTCACCGGTGTGACGTCAAGAGTGACCGACTGAAAGGGAATGTCTCGGTTACGTTTGTAACCCTCGTTCCCTGAAGGAGGGAACAGAAGATGTCACGTCCCGTCGCCACGGCTGCTGTACCACCGCTGAGCTGCCAGGTCACCAGTTTGGCTCCTCAGTGAAAACCTGGTATGCGTTGCACCGGCTGCCTTTTTATGCTCACGCTGTGATCAGCGGTAGCTGGATGCAGTCATCGCATGCCAATGTGCATTGGCTCATTTAGTTTACACTCGAAGTGGATTGGTCTCTCTAAGCGAGATCCCAATTCGTCGGTCACTTGCGTGACGTCTCCGTTCCCTCCTTCAGGGAACGAGGGTTACTTACGTAATCAAGTCGTTTCCTGTTCTTAGCTGACAAGAGTGGCATCCGGTGTGGTCTTCTGTTGCTGTAGCCCATCTGCTTCAAGGTTCCACGTGTTGTGCAATTAGAGTAGCTCTTCTGCGTACACTCTTAAAAATAAAGGTGCTTAAAAGGTTCTTCACAGCAATGCCATAGAAGAACCATTTTTGGTTCGACAAAGAACCATTCAGTCACTGTCATACACTGATCGGTCTGCACACGCAAACAAAGCCAAAACCTAGATATTTTAGGCAATATAGAAATTTTGGCCAGGACGCGTCCTGGGAAAATGGCACGTATGGTCACCCTAAGCGACTTTGAATTGCACTGTAGCTTTCCAAGTTACAAGATATTTTCAATTTAAAGTAGTTAAACTCTAGCTAGGCTAACTTTTTTTTAACTAAAAGTGGTTTCCTCAACACAGCTTAGATAAAACAGCTAACTACATTAAAACAATTCAAAACAGCAATGAATCAACGCTTACAAACCACTGGTGAGTGAAAAATATTTATGACGAAAAGCAAAACATATTCAGATCATTTATTTATAAAAGTGGACAGGGAGATACAGAGAGAGAAAGATAACAAAAACATGTTAAATACAAATATTAGTAATATCTTGCTTCTTCAAATGTTGCTGTTCAATGTCATTCTCTGCCTCTAAACTGCCAGACCCTGAAACCACTACTATTTCCTGCTCCATCACAATTCAAGCAGTGGCTTCATTGTGGATCTGGCAGTGGCTTCATTGACCCATCAAGAGGAGCGCGACTGCACTGACAATTAAAGATCTGGCCTTCACACAACAACACACTTATGCTTCTGCACAACTGCAATTTGTAAAACACACACACACACACACACACTGATTTATTTTGCATGCAACTTTGGTATATGAATAAAAATACTGAAATACCCACCCCAAGCATAAATCCACACACACAGGAGTAGATTATCACACAACTAATTACATAAATACGCATTAGCAGATTCAGATCAATCCATGTATCATTCGTTCATTCATTTTTTGATTTAATATTGAAAGTAGAAAAATAAAAAACAACTCCTTTGTTGTTTTTTTCCAAAAAACTAAAAACGAGAATTCAGCTTAAAATTTAGTTTTTCGTTCAGGGATAGAAAAATGAATAAACAGCTTGAATCAGTGCCGATCCTAGACTTCTGGGGGCCCTATGCAAAACTGTGATGGGGGCGGGGGGGGTTGGGGGGGGGGGTGAGTGGTTATGAACGAATGAATGAAACTCATTTGTAGGTGTTTCACTCCGTCTCGAATCGCGCTCGCGGAAAGCACTTGAGAAACAGTGTCTCTTCCACAGCTTTTTTTAGTCTTGAGCAAGACTGTACGACATTCACGTTACATGATTTCACTGATTTTTACAAAGAAAGGGCGACAGCGCACCGCATAAAAAAAAAAAAAGATTTTCATAACCGCTGACCAAATTCAAAAACAAAACTAAAATTAAATCATCATTGAGAGCAAGGGGCCCCCCTGGTGTTTCGGGGGGCCATACCCAGCTAGCATATTTTGCAGATAGGGAGGATCGGCTCTTGGTATAATCAACACAATGGTGGAATTCCAGATTAACGCAATGTTTTTGAACAAATAATTTGATTGAATGATTCAATGACTCTTTTAAAATGACAGTTTTGTTTCCTTTCAGAATGAATCAGCATTTTTTGAACAACTCTTATAAAACTGGGTCCACTGTACGACATTCACGTTACATGATTTGACTGATTTTTATGTAGAAAGGGCAACAGTGCACCGCATTAAAAGAAAAGATCATCATGTTTTCATAACCGCTGGCCAAATTCAAAAGTCAAAACTAAAATTAAATCATCTTTGAGAGCAAGGGGGCCCCCTGGTGTTTCGGGGGGCCCTACGTAGCTTGCGTATTTTGCGTATAGGGAGAATCGGCTCTGGCTTGAATATTCTATTTCTACACGTGGGCGGGAATTAAACGCCCCTTTTTGCTGATTGGTCAGCCGAAGATCAAAGCGTGCCGTCATCAGTTTTTGTGCAGTATCACGCAGCTGAATAATAGTCCTCTGCTGCTGCAGTTGTACGGATTCTTAACGCATTTATTGCAACTACATTTCATCTTTTTTCATCAAACAGACTAATGAATAGCTCGACACAACTTGTACCAGTGCAGAGCCTAGACAGGGCTTTCTTCTGTGTAGATATAAATTATATTATTTGCATCAGCTGGGCATGGCAGGGTATGATATGATGGCTGTCATATCCTACCCTGCTCGTAGGATATGACAGCCATCATATCATCATATCAAAGTCTGTTTGTTTAAAGGGGTCCTATTATGCTTTTTAACTTTAGTTAGTCTGTAATGTTGCTGTTTGAGCATAAAAAAGATCTGCAAAGTTACAAAGTTCAAAGTCTACTTCAAAAGGAGATATTTTATTTAACAGAAATCACTTTTCAAAAACTACAACGAACGACTCGTTTGGACTACAACACATATTTTCTGGGATTTGTGATATCACAAATATCGACGAGACGAGACCTGGTTAAGCTGCACTAGAGAAGGCAACGAGTGTTATCACTATGTCGGAGACACGCTAGCTTTCCCAAGGCAGATGAACTTAGAGTGGTTACAATCATTCGGGTTTAAATCGCGCTCAAATTGAATTGATTTTGCCACAAATATTGACGAATATTTACACTGAAGCTCGCAGGCGGCTATAGTATAGGCATGACATTTCCCGACCAGGTGCCGAGTGCTGCCAATCACAACACACACTGGCCCACCGGGCGGCGGAGGAGTGTTGGGCCGTCCGCCGAGGGCTGTCCAGTGCAGCCACCAGGCATCGCGGAAGAGCTTACCCAGCTGGTGGAGGGCCGAGCGACAGTGTGTCTGGGAACCGGAACAAGATTTTTTTTTTCTCTCTCCCCTCTCTCGTCTCTGTCTCTCCTCATCCTTCCGTCCCCTTTTCTCTCGCCTCGTCTGTCTGTCCTTACCCCCAGGTATGCCGCGGCCGCCATGATCGGCTCCCCCGGAGGAGGGAGGGGAGGAGTAGAGTGCAGTCTCGTGAGTACCCCCCGGCCTGCAAGGAGCGATGGGGGTATGTGATGAGAGGGGCGGGGCCGAGAGCCATGGGAACGGAGCAAGGCCGGTGGAGTAAATTCTAATGCATGACACCTGCGCCACTCACTGGTCTCGAGTCCCACGGAGGAGCTCCGGAAGGATAAAAGGAGGAGTGACGACAGTGTTGGACGAGACAGGACCAGGCCTGGATTTTATTTTGTGTTTTGGTTCTGTTTGTGCGCGACAGTCGTCCGCGAGGGGCTGTCGCGCTATTTTGTTTATTTTGTTATTAAAGTTTTGTTTGAACGTTCGCCGGTTCCCGCCTCCTTCTTCCCGACCTACGAACATTGTTACAGGGCCATTTTCAAAATTTTCTTCTTTCAATATTAAATCAATAAAACGAATGATACACGGATTCAGATCCACACACAGAGAATACATATGCATTTGTCTTGCAACATTAATATTCACATACACGAATGAGGCATGTGTATACGTGCAGTCTTTACTCATGCATAATATGACATGTTTAGAAATTACAGAGAGCAGGAGATGAATCTCAAGTCTTCATCACAAGATATAAGCAGATGCTCATGCAGAAATGCTCCAATATAAAGGGTATAGTGAACAGCCTCAGATACAAGACCAGACATGAATACACTTTCAGTTTTTATTTATTGGCTTTATTCCTCTTATTTAGACTGCCACAGTTTGAAAAACAAGCACAGTTGCTTGATGTGATATGAAACAGATTCTGAAATATGAACACTTAAAAACCAAATAAAGATGTATATTCCCCACAATGCAGTGCATGTTATAAACATTAGATGTTAATGAAATATTTAATGGTACTGAAGATTGGAACTCAAGAGAGCTGCAAAAGATGGTTGAGTTCAAAGCAAACACCATGTCTGAAAAGTCACTCAAGCTGGGAACTGTTGGAACCACGGCTTAGCAGTTAAAGGAACAGTTTGCACAAAAATGAAAAATTGCTGAAAATTTACTCAACCTCAGGCCATCCAAGATGTAGATGAGTTTGTTTCTTCATCGGAGCAGAGAAATTAAGCATTATATCTCTTGTTCACCAGTGAATGCCGTCGGAATGAGAGTCCAAACATCATGTTATATCAGCTCATTCTGACGGCACCCATTCACTTCAGTAGATCCATTGGTGGATAGCCTAAAAGTAAATTTTCAGCAAATTTTCATTTTTGGGTGAACTATTTCTTTAAGAGTCTGTGCTTTGATACATTTGTGCACATTCTCACCCTCTCTAAACTATTTGTCAATAAGCAAATATTTATTTATCTGCATATTATGTTTATAATTTTTTATAAATAAAATTATAATTCTAAATGAATTTAAAATGAAACACTAAAAGCTAAAAATTAATTTTCCAAATATTACAATAATCAGCGTTACTAAATTATTAGTGTTTTAATGATTAACTGTAAGTGAGCGCTAGATAATGGCAAAGGTAAACAAAATATACATGCACTTTTAAATGTATACCCTACAGTGTGTACAGTTAAACATTTTATGTAAATAAATCATTTTTTAATACATTTTTATAAATAATATATATATATATATATATATATATATATATATATATATATATATTTTTGTTTATTTTTTTTTTTTTTTTTTTTTTTACCCAGTCATTTAAAAATAACACATTTTAGAGCAGTAACGACAATACTGTGATATTTTTGCTTGAGGTGATCATACCGTCAAAATCTCATACCGGCCCATGCCTAGTACTGGCAAACTTTCTGTTCTGGCATAATTTGGCTTATATATATTATTGTTTATTTTTTTTTCTTCATTTTTGGCCATTTGTAAGCTGTGCCTTAGATCACCTAACTCAACCAATGATCTCACATTACAGCAGGTCGTACATCTCTGCACGACTGACCTTAACATTTCCCCTGCACAAACTCTTACTGACAGGTTAAACAGCAGGATACGTACCTACTTTAAGCCATGAACAGAAATAATCTAAAGGTTAAGACATAATACAACATGCTTTTTCTGGTCGAGGTTCAGTCAATATCTTTCCTTATCACAAAGCCTGCTGGGAAATCACTATAGCAACCAAATTTAGGGATTACCGGTTCAACACTTTGACTGTGTACTAAACCGAACGCACACAGGGTATTAGCATGAAAGCACCTTCTAAGAACTAGTTTTAAACCAGCACGCACGTCAAGACTAAAACACATAGAAAATATTCAAGAGCATTAGAATGTTCAGTGACTACAACATTTGCAACCACTCCATCAACCAGTTTTACTTCACTCACACAGGATTGTGGGATATCACAGACAGTAGAGGATACAGCTATGCTGCTTTTCAAATAAGTATATAAATATTTTCCATGCTCCACAATGCCCTTGTAAACTGTAAGCATGGCTAAACGATTCTTAGCAAAGTCTGTCTAGATCCCAACTCATGTAAACTATAATCGACAGAGATCACGAAACATTTCCACTTTTTTTTACCCTCTCTGTCTTTTCATGTCTGTTCTCTTTTTGCTCATGCTGTCTCTCACTCTCTCAGTGGATGAAAACCAGGTGTGCCTTCACACCCTGTCTAGCCCCATCTGTTCCTCACTGTCTGAAAGAGCGCAGGAGCGAGGGAGAGGAACGAGGAGGAGAGAAAACAGAGTGCAGAAGATATTCCCAGTGGCAAACAGTAGTAAAGACATTCCAGAGGTGTGAATCTCTTCCTGTGCTCAGCCCACTATCCGTTCAACATTCTACCGCTCGCCCTATTCCAACTACTGTTCCAAGAGCCAGAGGCAAGGTATGACCCTGAAACACACACTCGTTGAACACCTGCAACCGCAAGATTGAGATGTCATCTGTCAAAAACAGGTTTAACGCTGCAAAAAAGAAGATAAATCTTTTAAACAAAACACACATGCACACACACAACGGTTTTGTTAGCATAAGATGTCAGAAGACATTTCCTCTGTTTATATATTAAGCACAGAGCAGCAGAATCGAATCACACACACACCCAACTGTGTGAAATCAGGAAATTAGCATAATTAAAACATGTGCACGTAAGCTAATCTGCATGCGAGGGGGGCAAACACACACACACACACACACACACACACACTCACACACACGTGCACTATTTGCAAACATTTGAATTGCTAGTTAATGGCCTGCAGGGCCCAGGAAGTGCACGCTTAATAATCATAGGTGTGACTATTTCCTTGAACTGTCAGTCAAAGCAGAGGGGAGAAACAAAGAGAGGTTTGATCTCGGTACCCACACACACATCTCTCTTCACTCTTTCCATCTTCCCATCCATGAGCCTGTGTAACTGTCCAAGGTCATTCGAATTCTTCATGTTCTCCAGAACTGCCCGACATCTGAATATGACTCAGAAATGCGATGACCTCCCCCTTGCCATGAAGTACCGGTGGGATTCGGCCATTTTTCCACATTCTCACAGGCTGTATTTTAATGCTCGATGCTGCCAGGATTACACACACACACACACACACACACACAGGGAACAAGAGGCTCAACGTGCCATTAGTAAGAAAAATCTCATAAAGGAGCAATAATAAAATCAGAGAAGTCACAAAGGACTCCCTCTCTCTCATTGGTTTTATTGGTTGCTCTCCAAAACTCTGGGATTGTAATTGCAGTCACACACACACACACACACACAAATGGCATTTGGGTTTTTGGAAGGATACGTGGTTTGGAGAGACAAAAGCAGAAAGAGAAAAGAACAAAGGACCGAGATGGTAACAATTAGAGTCAGAGAGAGATTGGGGTGAGGCCGAGTCACCATTCAAAGGTTGGCGCTTTCTAGCTCTGTTCCAAAACCTAGCGAGCTGCCTACCTAAACAACATTTGAAAGTGTCATAAGTGTGCTCACAGCATGAAAGATATGGCACCTCAACCTGACATCAGTTGCAGAGAAGGCAATAGTAGAATGCACTATGACAAGGTAATGGCTCAGTAAAAAAAAAAAAAATCAAAATTGCAGATGTGTTCAGAGAAATGCTGATTATAATTACAGTATACTTAGGCTTCATTCAAAATAAAAAAGTAAAATCTAAAAGAAAAATTACTATTCTACCCATAATTTTTGTGTGTTATGTTTTTTTAGCTTAGCAACACTAAATGTTAATCTTTAAGTAGGGACAGATCATAGATAGAAAGACTGATAGATAGATGAAATGACGGAATGATAGACAGAATAATAGATCATGCTAACAACTTAGAATACTAGCTTAAAGCATTAACTGGTTACAGTTTTTCTCAGTCGCTTTGGTGCATTTCTCAAATCATCCTTAATATTTGCCAAAAAGTATGTGCATTTCTCAAAACAATTCATACAAACAGCACCACACAATGGATTACCTGCAAAAGCCTGTAACTTACTCAAAATCTTTAGTGCATCTCTCATAATAAGTATTTATGTCAACGAACATATCAGTGCCATCAGAAGGAAAAGTCCTTGTGTCATTTTTCACAAAGAAGATAGTCAAAATGCTTAGTCGTGTTGTCAATATAACAGTGCACTTTGTTAGTATTACCTGATGTAAACTATGGCAACATTTTGGATGACAGTTACAGTATGCCATATATCCATTTCAAAAGTACAAATATCCACATTACTGTCTGTCGGATATTGATTGAAAGAGACTGGATAGAATTCCCAGTTACACTTTTACTAGTGGTCTGACCAAAAAAAAACCTTACAATGTAATTGTGATATAGAAAAGGAAAAAGAAATGTGGGCACAAAGATGAAAATAAAAAATATGAAAGTCCATTGTTAGAATTTGTCAATCTTGTGTTGTCCTCTGTCTATACAGTATATCATGCTTCCCAACTAAAGATTCATGAGATGAACCTTTGATCTATTTCAGAGAAATGGTTTATCATTGGTTGATCTACATTCTCTTCTTGCACAATTCATGCCAAATTTACAAAAACTCTAATAATAATGTGTAAAATAAATGTGCTTGACAGTTTATGACAACTAGATGAACCATTTTGCATTTAATGACTTATACGATGAACTAAAGACTAGATGTTTTGACGGGTAAGACTATTGCAAGAAAACTATATAATACATTTTGAGCAAAATTACATTAGCAACTGATAATGTATGAAACCGCAGATAAATGTACAGGTGCATCTCAATAAATTAGAATGTCGTGGAAAAATTCATTTATTTCAGTAATTCAACTCAAATTGTGAAACTCGTGTATTAAATAAATTCAATGCACACAGACTGAAGTAGTTTAAGTCTTTGGTTCTTTTAATTGTGATGATTTTGGCTCACATTTAACAAAAACCCACCAATTCACTATCTCAACAAATTAGAATACTTCATAAGACCAATAAAAAATTTTTTTTTAGTGAATTGTTGGCCTTCTGGAAAGTATGTTAATTTACTGTACATGTACTCAATACTTGGTAGGGGCTCCTTTTGCTTTAATTACTGCCTCAATTCGGCGTGGCATGGAGGTGATCAGTTTGTGGCACTGCTGAGGTGGTATGGAAGCCCAGGTTTCTTTGACAGTGGCCTTCAGCTCATCTGCAGTTTTTGGTCTCTTGTTTCTCATTTTCCTCTTGACAATACCCCATAGATTCTCTATAGGGTTCAGGTCTGGTGAGTTTGCTGGCCAGTCAAGCACACCAACACCATGGTCATTTAACCAACTTTTGGTGCTTTTGGCAGTGTGGGCAGGTGCCATCACTATTCAAAGAACCAAAGACTTAAACTACTTCAGTCTGTGTGCACTGAATTTATTTAATACACAAGTTTCACAATTTGAGTTGAATTACTGAAATAAATGAACTTTTCCACGACATTCTAATTTATTGAGATGCACCTGTACATAATCAATTGCATGAATGAACCAAAGCAATCGCAACTTGTTCAAAAGAATGAGAAACTGCTTTTATGATGTGTACAAATGACTAGATGATGTGGAGGCTGAACAAGTAGTTTTGAGAATTTCATTTCTGATTTGAGAAATGCACGAAAGCGACTGAGAAAAACTGTAAGAAAAGCTCTTTTTATTATCTGCAAGATATCATAAAATAATAACATATTACATTTTTTGATCTTTTGATTTTGATCATCTATTGGGGAAAGAGGCCAGAGTTCTGCACTATTGAATGTTGTATGAGTGAATGCTCCGCTCCTGCACTGCAGGCCCGGCTCATCACGATGATGTTGTAGCTGCCAGTCACACATACACAAAGATGACACTTACATTACGACCACAACTTCTTGGAGATAACACACGTGAGCTCTGTGACTGACTGAGTGTGTGTGTGTGTGTGTGTGTGTGGCTCAGGTGTGGATTAAAGCAGGAGGTTGAAGAGGGGCACGTCAGAAGCAGAGGGGCGGGGTTAATTAATGTCTCTGTCTCTCACAGCAGATGCTGATATTTTCTCTCTGGGTGGTGGGAATAATGTGTGTGTGTTCATAGGTGCCTGTGCATGTGTGTTCTGCTTCAGATGTGAGTAATTGCATTGGAGTCCACAGGGAGAAACACACAGTCTCAGATTGATATACAATCAAGAGAGCATGTCAGATTAGGAAGAACTAGAAACAGACTGACATTCTAGAGAGAGAGAGAGAGAGAGAGAGAGAGACAATGTATTTAGCAGCTAATGAACACTAAAGTTGATTAAAGCAAAATAAAAGTTTAAATGCGACAATTACAGCTTTTCGCAGTAACAAACGAACGAACGAACGAACGATAGATAGATAGATAGATAGATAGATAGATAGGCCAATACTTCAAAAAAATCTCAAATATCAGCCGATATATCAGCCTGGGTAACATATCGGTCAACTACTAACAGATACACATTGTATGTAGTGGCTAATGAACACTAATGCTAATTAAAGCCAAAGAATAAATGTTTACTTCAAAAAAATCTCAAATATCAGCCGATATATCAGCCTGGGTCAACTACTAACAGATACACATTGTATGTAGTGGCTAATGAACACTAATGCTAATTAAAGCCAAAGAATAAATGTTTAAATGCGACACGCGCAGCTTTATGCGCTAGTGGACAAAACTGCATTAAAAAACACTCTAGTAGAGGACAAAAGTCATGGAGAGAAGGAGAGTACAAATTAAAAGAGAGGTCTGTCAGAGACGGACAGATAGCAGGGGCTGAGACTGATAAACAAAAGGGCCGATAAGAATGAGGGACGCGGGAAAGAATAAAGATATAGACAGAAACTGGGAGAAGATTTAAGTCACATACACACATCCACGTTAAGCTCTAACACACAGACACACACTCGTGTGATCGCCCTCTTTTACCCCTTCCTTCACTCCCACACACACTGTACGTCTTGAGCTGTGGGCGTGGTGCTCTTTGAACCCTCCATATGGGACACATGTCATCATCAAATATTCATACTATGGTTTCGTCTCATTAAATATTCAACAACGCACACACACGTACAGCATGGAATTAAACCTCCAGTCCCTTCTCCTGGGGTGCGTGTTGTGCGTCTGGTCTTGCATTGGAAATGGAAATGGTGCGCTAGAATAATTCACACCAATCTCAGTGAGGAGCCCCAGCAGCACGGAGTCAAGAGAAGCAGACTGATCTCAACGCTGTTATCACTCTCTCACACACACGATTGAGTGCTGCAACACAAGTGGCGTCAAACGTCCACTCATACTGTATATCCCATACAGTCACTCTCTCACTCTCTCTCCAGGCATGTAGGGATCTCCCTTTCACTTCCATATCACTGCATAATATAAGCTAATTATAATTATAGACTAGGAATGTCAATCGATTAAAAATGTTAATTACATGATATGCCTGATTAATCAATCAAATTACTTGCAATTAACTGCATATATCAATATTTGCCTAGATAAGTCCTCAAATGCAGATAATTTACCAACATTACTGTAGTGAGTAAATCATTGCATACAATAGTCTTTAATATTTAATAACATCATTTTTAAGATGCTGCAACAAACTTAAAATAGTGTGTGTTTGTGTGTGTGCACCATTCAACAGCTAATATTGAAATATATTTAATACATGTAATTTTTGTAATTTATAAATGTAATTTATTCTTCTCATGGTAAAGCAGTCTTCAGCGTCACATGATCCTTCAGAAATCATCCTAATATACTGATTTGGTGCTCAAGAAACATTTTTTTTATTATGAAAAAAAAAAACAGTTTGCTGCTTAGTTTCAGCATTTATTTGAAAAAGAATTTTGCAACATTATAAATGTTTTAATGCAAAATCCACACTTTTGAACGGTAGTGTGTATATACTTAACACTAAATTTGAGTTAAATCCACAGTCATACTATACTTTGCTAATGCTAACCAGAAAACCCAGACTAGTAGGCATGTTTACATCTGAATTAAGACATTAATTATGTCCCTCTCAAGGTTTTGCTATTCTTTTGGGGACGTTAAGAAATTTCATGTTCACTTGGAAAAGGAAACATCCCAAAAGGTACATAAAACTCTGATAAAACATGCTTTCTCTAACTTAGTTTTACAGCATGAAGTCACGGCCTAACAGGGTCTGTACGTTTTCATCTGCCTTGGAACATTTCCCGGTCTAATTCCCCTTTATTTCCTCATCATTTCCTGTTGTCTCTCTCATTCTACTACATCTATAAATACAAAATAACCCACAATTTTATCAAATGCAGCATGGAAGCAGAACACAAGCCAAAGAATACACTCTGATTTAGAAATGTATATTTTATTGGCAACGGCTCATTCAGCTTGATTAGTAATCAGTGAGATCAGTGATTCTGTGATCATGTTAGCGCTTGTCTGCGCTGGTGTTTTGGCTCCAGCTGGCTCTGGCCCAGTTTAATCCTGTCATAAGCACACAGGTAGCCTGAGGCTCAATACAAGCACTGCTCCGTTATGCTGTTATACTTCACAGCTCTATGGTCACAATGAGAGTTTAGCCCACCAACTATATATAGCAGCTATTAGCATAAAAAAAGACAACCAAAAGAGGGAGAGACTCTCCAAGAGAGTGTTATGGAAAATAAATGAAGAAATGGAGATCCAGTGTTGACCGCTCCATCAACCCCACAGTTCAACCTCAACTGTGTTTCGGAGTCTTGATGTCTGCCAAACTATTTCCTTACCACTGCCTGTATTCTTCTCATTACCTAGATGGACAAAATTTCAGCATTTAATTAAATAACAAATGTAGTCATTATTATAAATGTTGAGTAGATTATTACACATTTGTACCTTCTTGGTTTCTTCCAAGGTTTCTTCCTTGTTTTAAGCATTTTTGTTCATAGTTGGCATTGAACGAATAGTCTATCTGAAATTAAAATTCTGCTATCACTTACTCTCCCTCATATCATGCAAAAAGTATTAATTTCTTTAAAAACAAGCAAACATATATATATCATTTTTAAACATTAAATTGATCAAAAGTGACAGTAAAGACCTACAATGTTACAAAAGATTTCTATTTCAAATAAATACTGTTCATTTCTATTAATCAAAAAGTCCTAAAAAAGGTACCATGGTTTCCACAAAAAAATTAAGCAGCACAGCTGTTACCAACATTGATAATAATAAGATTTTTTCTTGTGCAGCAAATCGGAATATTATTACACTCTAAAAAATGCTGGGTTAAATACAAGCCAGTGCTGGGTAAAATATGGACAAACCCAGCAATTGGGTTGTTTTGACCCAGCTGGGCCAAAACAACCCAATTGCTGGGTTTGTCCCTTTTTAACCAAGCGCTGGGTTATATTTAACCCAGCCTTTTTTAGAGTGTAGAATGATTTATAAATGTTTTCTGAAGACTGGAGTAATGACCGCTGAAAGCTTTGCCATCACAGAAATAAATCATATTTTTATTATAAAAATATTTAACAATACTACTTTTTACTGTATTTTTGATTAAATAAACGCAGCCTTTGTAAGCATAAGAGACCTCTTTCAAAAACATAAAAAATATCTTACCAACCCCAGACTTTGAGCAGTATATTAATCAAATTAAAACATGCCCCAATTATACCTGTAGTTGGTGCATGCAAATGTGGTGAAATTTACAAGACAAGAAAAGAACAAGTGTAAACATGAAAGAGAAACAGATGGAGACAGTGAAAAGAGAAAAGGTGAGCTGGAGTGAGTGAGTGGGTCTGGATTAACCCGACTGACCCGTTACTGCTGTGGTGTCGTAACACTGTTCAGATCACACACGGCGAGATCAAACCTCTACTCACTGTCTCCATTACTGCTCCTGCAGCTCTCAACTTCAAACTTTGACCTTGAAGGTGCTGTGTAAACACTCCAAATGCAAGATCTACTGCTATGCATGCATCCCTATTATCATGATTGAGACAGTAATTATCTCTGGGCCAAACAAAGTATCTTCATTATCTGACAACAAATGAGCCGATGTGTCACGACATACTGGATTTAGCAAATCTGTGCATGTGTGGGTCAGGTTTTCCACCACATTAAAATCTGAAATCGCTTACAGTATATTGTAGTGAGCAGGCAACTGCTCACAAAGAAAATGGCTTTTTAAAAAAACATACCAGAATATACTAAATATCTGTCTAAGGAAAATCTATAATGAAGATCATTATAAAAAAAACATATAATAAAGTATTACCATATAAAAAAGGGTAAAGCATAATAAATAATATAACAAATGAAAATATTGTTTGTAATGAAAATACGTAATTTAATGAAAATTTAATAAAAAAATTCTGTGATTGTTAGAATTAGAACTAGGGAATAAAAAATATCATCAGGACAGTATAAAAACAAGAAAAGTCAATGGGGGAAAAATACAGAAAAACAACATGGTAGAAAAACAAGTGTAAGTGTGTGTGTGCAATGCCGAAGAACTGATTAGCAATCAGTGGCATTGTGGTAGATTTGGTAGGGGTTTAGAGTGCATTATACTGCCTGTGTGTCATAATCTCCATCCAGTCGTAACTGTGTGTGTGTTATGTGCTGGAGTGAGTTGTGTGTTCAAGCATTCATATATTGCATCAGAGCAAGAACATTTCAGTACATTGATGTTTGTGTATGTGTGTGTGTGTGTGTATCTGTGCTGTACAGCATATAGCTGTGGGCAGTACTGCTCCTAAATTGCAGTGTGTCCAGGGAGTTTGATTTGTGATGGTGCTATTTTGGATATTCATTATTAATGGACACTGGCCTAATTCAGACCACAGCTTTTAGCACTCCATTCTAAATGAGACACACACACACACACACACGCTCTAGCTCAGTGTCTCTCAAACAAATCGCATCTCCCTTGAAAGCGCTGCCCTCAAAATTTCTCCCTCTTGTTCATTCTCTCCCAAAGTCTCTCTATCATATCAGCTCTAGTCTTTCCATCATTCTCTCATCCTCTGTTCTATTCTCTCCATCTCTTTCACTCCATGTATGTTGCAGCATTAGCCATGTGTCTCCCAGAGGAGAGCTATCCGTCCCTCTTTGCTAATAATGCCACTTCATTAAAAGCAGCTCATTTCTCAGCGGTCCCATCAGAGGCAGGCCTCTCCGTCAGACAGACGGCACTGCGCAGCCATCTCTCCATCACAACACCGCCACGGCAAACTCACGCTCATGCCGCAAGCAATCTCAACGTGAAGGCCCAAATGTTCACAAAACGCAGTGAGGCATCGCACACACCATTCGGTTTTGCACACAAGCATTAAACAAACACGTTCTAAATGCGAGTACAACATTATCTAAAGGTTAGCATAACATTACTGAAGACATTCTTGTGATGCTCTTTTAAAGTAGCACTCAGAACATTCTGAAAACGTCACTATGAACTAAAACGATTGCATTTTTAAAGAATGCTCAAACTGTGTTGCATTAAAATTATAATTTTTTTTTACAGATTCTAATAACATCACACACACATATTATATTAACTTAAAAGGGCTATTCCTTTTAAAAATGAAAATTCACATCAAAAGTGTTTTCCAGTACAAAAACAACAGAGGGATTTTAAACCTCCAAACAGGACAAAAAACGTTTAAGCAGTTTAAGTCTCTTTAACATACATACTTATGAAAACATACGTTGACAAAGGGCGTTTCCTTTCGTATATAGGATCAGTTCTAAGCCATCAAAGATATTGCATCCTACATACAAAATGAAATTAATCAGCTATATCCACAACATAAACATAAGACAATGACACAAGTAAATGGTATAATGCAACATCCTAATAGTCTAAGCATGTAAAATACAGTTCTAAAGGTTGGTCTCAACCTTTTAAAAAAAAATTATTAATTAATTAATACTTTTAATCAGCGAGGACGCATTCAACCGATCAAAGGAGACAGCAAAAACTTCTACATTGTTACAAAAACAATTATATTTTAAATAAATGCTGTTCTTTTTTTCTAGTTTCTATTCATCAAAGAATCCTGAAAATGTATCATGGCTGCTGAAAATTCAGCTTTGCTATCACACGAAGAAATTACATTTGATAATATAATAATATAGATTACCGTTACTGTTAATTGTAATAATATTTCAAAATATTACTATATTTTTGATCAAATAAATGCAGCTTTGGTGAGCAAAAACATTTAAAGAACTGATGCCAAATTTTTGAATGATAGTGGATGTATACATACATGACATTAAAATAATAAATCTCTTAAAAATCACGAATATGTGATAAACCATTTGACATTTAGCATTCTATCGTCAACAAAAATGATATGCTATATTAGAGAGAATAAAATTGACTAAATTAATGAATAAGGTACAACAAAATATTGACCATTTTTAAAGAAAAATGTATGAATACATTGGAAAATAAGAAGGAAGAAAGAAAGAAACTTTCAAAATGAACACAGAATCCAAGTTTTCTTAAAGTCATGAAAAGCTTTGTGAGGGAAAAATAGACTGAAATGTCCCACTCTGCCATAGCTCTCAAATCTCGTTGGGCTTGCACATATTAAATCTTGGTGTATACTTTTGCTTCTTGTCATACACTAAACCCAGTGCAATTTTGCAAAAACACAAACAACATTAGAGAGCCACAGCAGAGGGTCAGTTTCGCAATATTCTTTTTCTGAATACTGCCAAAAACTCTTTTGTTTGACAGAAGACAGAACATCACACAGGTGTGAAACACAAATTAAGGTAATGATGAAAGAACTCAACTTCTATCCTTATGAACATTTGTTCATATAACATTTACACAGCCACAGGTTTCAGTCCGTTCTCTTTTATGTGGACAGCCGTCTTTGATGAATGTGAATTCAGCAGCAGCGTGTGAGAGCTCAGAGTTTACAGGGCCCGCAGGACGACCACCACTGTGTTTGTGGAAGCATTAGGTGTGGATTTACCTGCCTGTGACACAAAAGCTTAATATACCGGGAGGACGCACATCTGTCTCTCCCCCAACCCCTTCACGCTTCCCTCTTTTTCCATCTTCCTGACCCCCCTCCTCCCCCAAGGATATATCCATTCAAATGGACTCAGTTTCCTTGACAACCTAAGTGTGTAATGATTACCAATAATGGCTACCTGTGGCTTTATAAATCATGATTCATAAAAAGGAAATGACATAGAGTGACAAACCACGGCAAAATCAATACAGCAGGAAATGAAAGATAAATGACATCAATCAAGACGCCCATCACTCTGTCAAATTACGAGAGAGGACTCGGGGTGTCTATAAAATGATCAGGAAAACATCAAGATGGAGGCGAAAGGTGTACGTCTAAATTTACTGTGTGTTTCTTGGTCATGTAGCCTACTAACAAATTAAACTGTATCATTTTTGTAAGTTTTAATGAGGTGCAATAAGAGGAAAGAAACTGTAAAATATTAGCACAATAACCACGTAACAATCACAACTAGTCCCTTGAGATGTTATTTATCAGGAGAAACGTGTTTGAAATACATCATGGTTCACCAACGATAATAATCTGTGGCACTTCTATTTAATACGTGCATGCACACACACACACATACAGTATATATGATTTGACAGATCATCCTAAATCAGCTAAGATTACTTTAAACCAGTTTAGATTAAAAAAATGTATCTTACTTTGAATTATGTCAGTGTTATTTTAGTATCACTGAGATACTATTGTACTGTTTGTTAATAGTTTGAATTAGAATTTATTTTAATATTTTAAAATTGTACTAATTCTTTTATGTGATTTTGTCATTTTTATTAGTTTTGTGTGTGTGTGTGTGTGTGTTTAAACTGCATGAAGCGCCAAAAAGGAAACGATGTAAGTATATATATATATATATATATATATATATATATAAAATACTTAAATAGAAGTAAATCTGAATATATACTGTCGTTATAAGTCTGAAGCATATATAGAAGCAAATCAGAATGTATATTTATAAATCTGAATACATAAACATAATTCAGAATATATAGTTGTAAGCCTTAATATATAGATACAAATCTGAATATATGAACGTAATTCAGAACATTAATTTAGTTATAAGTTTGAATATCTGTAAGTAAATCAGAATATATATTTAAAAATCAGAATATACAGTATAAGTGTAAATTATGAATATATAGATGTGTATAGTTATAAATCTGAATATATCAATTGTAAATCGTGAATATGTAGTTATAATTCTGAATATATAAATGTTAATTGTAATATGTAGATGTAAGTCTTAATATATGATGAATGTAAATTGTTTATATAAATGTAAATCATGAATATAGTTATAATTCGGAAAATATATTTGTAAATCAAAATATATATTGATAAATCCTGAACATATATCTGTGTGTTTGTGTATATGAAAGTATATATATATATATATATATATATATATACACACACACATATTTCTTATAACCTGTGGCGCTTTCAATTAAATAACACAATATTAAATATTAAAGCAAATTTAAGAAAAATCGAGGAAGATTAACACAAGACTCATTCCCATTCATACAGGTGTTTATAAAGAAACAATGCATGGAAACTGTTGTGGTTGGAAAGAAATGAGAGCAGCCCCGGGTGTTTACAGACGGAGAGAGTTCTGATGAAAATTTGAGAAACTAAATGTCATGTGTGGATTGACACTGAGACAAACAGAGTGAGGACACTATACAAACACACATCTCAGAGAGACGCGCACGCAAACAAGCGCTAAAGCACAGAAGAGAACTTGCTGTTTTCTTCACCCCTCCATTTCCCCTTCTTCATCTCTCCCTCCCTCCACCCTCCATCACTCCACATGTGTGAGGCATGTTGTCGTGGAAACGGCTTGCAGCTCTGCGTGTTTATAAGAGGCGGAGAGGCTTCGTTCAGTCTCTCTCTTTTGCTTCCCGCCTTTTGAAACAGAATAAAGCCAGTCGGAGAAAGAGAACATGAGAGTGAGAGAAATGGAAATTAATCATCTTTCTCCATGTTCTCCCTTTCATCTCTCTTCACATGTACCTCTGTGTTTTAATTTCCTTTTTGTCTCAGGGTCGTGACCCGCTTCAGTCTCTCACACTTTGATAATAAGCACCAGGATGAAGGTGAAAGTCTCACACATTCAAAGACGTGTGAGAGAACACACTCTAACCACTAAATTAAACACATTCAGCACGGAAATACGCCTCGCGTTTAGTGGCGCTGCTGAAAAAAAACACTACACACACAGTCTAAACTGGTTTGCTGGTCTGTTGGCTGGTTTTAGAGGGGTTTCAGGTGTTTTTTCAGCTGGAAGACCCGCTGGCTGCCCAGTTAAACACCAGCTTGGCCAGCTGGGAGACCATACTAAACCAGCTAAAACCAGTTTAAACCAGCTGAGATCAGAAAACCATATTAGTTTGGTTAGTGTTATATTAATTAAGGTGACCATATGTCCTCTTTTCCCCGGACATGTCCTCTTTTTGGACCTACAATAATGCATCCGGTGTAGTGCTGAAATTTGCACCCTGCCAGATTATGCACCCCCTATTGTTAGGTTTAAGAGTAGGTGTGGGGGAGGGGTTAGGATTAGGGGTGGGGTTGGGATTAGGCAATCAGGTAGCGACTTCAACAAGGGGGTGCATGATCTGGCAGGGGTGCAGAATTCGGCACAACACCGGCCGGTGTTTCTTAATTGCCCAAAATGTCCGGGATTCGGCTGTTTTCTTAATCTCGCTCCCGCTGAATCTCTGACGATTGCCGCCTGCTCCCGCAACATGTGTTTCGCTCCTGCGATTCTCGTGTGCATTCCTTTAAACACTCTAATATTGTGTATCATTTTGGCGCATCAGGGAGCCGCTCTCAGGATGCGCTGGATGTATTTAAATATTTTTGAATGAGCGTTTGCGCTGTTTACTTTCACTTTCGATTTCACAATCACACGCACTCTGTGTAAAGGGAGCACATCTTACAAGATCAGATATTTATCAATGAGCTCAGGATCTGTTGAGCAGCAAATACTCCAGCATGGTCTTGTCAGTCATCTCTCCTTATTCTCGATTTGTGATCAGTCAAATCTGACTCCTGCAGCTCTTGTTGGATGCAGGGTTGCCAAGTCCACGATTTTTCCACAGAATTAGGATACTTTTAAACTGTTGCCATGGGTTGATTTTCCCAAGTGGGTTAAAGGTTTGAAATATTGCATAAATTACATTTGACTGAAATGCTTGTATTAAAGCATTTTGCATTCTACCTGTGATAAAACTTTCATGGACTTCTACATGAACTGTTCCCTCCTGGTGGAATGACCTGCCCAGCTCAATCCAAGCTTTCAAGAAACGGCTGAAAACACATCTCTTTCATCTTCATTTGACCCTCTAACTCTAGCACTCTCTATTATAATGTTACTTCTAATTTTATCTCCTTGTTTTTTTTTTTTATTAAAAAACTTGACCCTCTAACATTTGCACTCTCTATTCTATTTCTATTCTTTTTTATTTATAAAGAAAGAAGAGCCTCTAACACTAGCATTCGCTATTCGTTCTCTATTCTTTCTACTTATTTTCTTTTTATTTATTATAAATAATGACCGTCTAACACTTGCATTGTCTATTCTTTTTCTGTTCTACTGACTTGTTTTAGTTTTATTTAAAAATGACCCTCTAACACTAGCATTCCCTATTCTTTTTCTATTATTTCTACTTTTTTTCTTTTTATTTATTATGAAAACAAAATAAGCAAACAAACAAACAAAAAACCTGCTACGCATACGGTTAGGCGAAGCCCCGCCCCCGTCCCCTACTGTCCTCTTTTTGAACAAACTAAAATATGGTCATCCTACTTTCCTTGTCATTAAAGCTTGGATAGCCCCTTATTTACATTGCGGCTCTGACACAGCCACCAGAGCTGATCTAGTCAATGCTCATTTATACCATCTGCGCCATGGCACATTTCGGAAGTGTCCCAGAAGCGGCTCTACATGCTGCTTTGCTAAAGATACATGCCTACATCTTCTTTGATTAAAATGAATGGCTAGAGCAATGGCTGCGATATATATGTAAACCCACCAACATGCATTGGCGTGACTTATCGCAAGAGGAAATAAATTACGTTTTAGTCACATAACATCGGTTAATGGAAACACTGTCATTTCGGAACAGTTTTTTATCGACATTTATAAAATATCGCAAAAGTTTTGCACAAATCTGTAATGGAAACCCGGCTATTGAGATACCATTATAGGTTTAGTTAACATTTTTATTTAAACTTAATTTTTATATTTTACATTGCTTTTATTGTAATTTTAGTTAAAGGTTTTAGTAATTATTTGTCTTTGTGATTTTTATTCAATTTTTTTTGGTTTTAGTTTGTTAATTTAGTACTTTAAAGCAGTATAAAGCAGTATATATATACTGTATATATAATTGTAATGTTTGTTTCAAGTAATTACAATTATTTTATATATAGTTTTAGTTTTAATTTTAGTGCAAAATAAACCTAATTTTAAGCAGAGTTATACAGCTGGATTCAGGAGCAGAAAATCTGACTGCTCAGATTTTGCTCAGATTTAAGCATCAACTTCATCTCAGATTTTTTCCCTAAAATTCCACCAAAGAATGGGGGAACAAGACAAAATTTTAACTCATCTGCTAGAGCCACTACTAGAGAGGACTGTGTAATGCCACTTAGAAGAAGTGCTTTTAGGCAGTCAGCATTTTCCTATAGAGCAGCACATACCTGAAATATTGTATACCTATAGAAATAAGAAATATGACATCTTTTGCATCTTGGCAAATCTGAGCACAGTCTGAGACACTGTTGAGATTTCTTTTGAAACTAGAGAAGCCACATGTGAAATTCCCTGGCTCTTTTCCTTACAAAACAACTTGAGACATAAAAGTCTCAATTTGCTTTCATTCATTGCTTTGGTGTTCAGGAGAAACAACAGCGATATTAAAGAGATCTCATTCATGATTTTTCTTTCCAGTGTCTGCTTGGACAATTTTCAAATGTTCAAATGACATGATGCAAACACTAGTATAAAGCGTATGAAGGCTGTGCAGAAGGAGATGCTGATGATTGTGTGTGTGTGTGTGTGTGTGTGTGAACTTGTCAAATTGACTTTTAGTTCTGCCAGGTATAGCCCTGCATGAAAACCATTATGTGAGTGTTCACTGACACACACATGCACATTTGACTCATATTACATATATAAAACGCAGATGTCCATGTGTATATAGCTGTGTTTGTTCTTGGTTTGTTTTGCACTACAACACTGACTCTCACATAAAACACAAGCCCTTTAATCAAGCCTGTATGTCTACAGAGAACTTCACTGACAACAGCAATAGATCCACCTGTCAGCGTACATTAAACACACTGTGTGTTTGTGTGCACGTTCATTAATTATACTCTGCCTTTCTATGGCATTTTGCATTTTGACAGTTATGCCAATAAAGCGCTATTGAACTGAAACTACATTGTGTCAGTGTGCGTGTGTGTGTGTGTGTGTGTGTGAGAGAGAGAGAATGAAAAAGAGAGGGAGACACTGCCCAGCCGTGTGTGTGTGTCAATAATAATATCAGTCTCATGAATGGATATATTGAGAGTTTAATAAAGTCAGTAGACTGATTCTCTCTTTCTCTCACACACTTCACCTTTTCTCTGCCGTCTGATTCTCTCCTGTCCGTCTCAAACGCTTGTCTTTGGCCAGACAGACCACTACGCTGTCGTCAGGGTTACCGCACCATTGTGTATCCCGTTGCCAGGTAACCGGTCACTGAGGCAATGATGGAGAATCCTAACAGTGGGGTTCTGATATAAATCTTCCCTCCTGTTTTCATTTCTTGTTTTTCGTCCTTCGTCTCTCTCTGTGTGTTTCCCATCTGCTGCGTAAAGGGGCAGAGCGACCTGTGAGAAACTGGACACGGCAAACAATGAGAGCGACGGACAGATGCCTTGTTTGTTTTCTTTTCCCCATTCCGTCCATCTTCCCCAGCCTTTAATGAATGTCTCGATTTTGTCATTAATTTCTTCTGTCACTCTTTCCCACTTTTTGTGTGTCAGCTAGGTCACTTGGTTCTTTCTGTTATGGTGTAGGAAAGAAAAAGGCGTTTTCACAACAACGTCTCAAAATTTGTCATGACAATAAAATTTAGATTTAAACAACCCTTCCCTTAATGTTCAAGAAGTAGTTAACTTTGGCATGTAGCTGAGATATGCACTTTAAATCTTGTAGTTGGTTGAAGAAATGTGTTCTTTTACTTTTGCAAAGTCTTACAAATTTTGGATAGTGGTGCACCAAATTAAAATCCTTGGCTCAAAATGAAATAGAAAACCAGAAATGCACACACCTCTACACACACACACACACATATACACATATATATATATATATATATATACACTGTATATACATACACGCATATATATGCATATACATTGGAGTCAATGTTTTATTCTTTTTTTATCAAAAGTGACAGTGAAAAAATAAAATGTTAAAATAAATATTGTTCTTTTGAACTTTCTATTAGTAAAAGAATCCTATTTAGAAAATGCATCACTTTTTCCATAATAATATTAAGCAGCACAACTATTTTTAACAAAGATATAGATAATGTGACACTGAAGACTGGATGGTGCTGAAAATGTAGACTTACATTAACAAGAATTAATTATATTTTAAAATAATAAACTTTAAAAGGTTTTTTTTATTATAATAATATTTCACAATTACATAACTGTACTTTTGATCAAATAAATGCAGCCCTGGTGAGCATAATATACTTTTTTCAAAAACATTAAAAAAGCATTTATTAAAATCAATTAGCATAATATAAAGATCCTAAATAATTAAAAAATATATTTTTGAAATAATGTTTATTACATGAGATGTACAAATCCCTCACTCTCTGTATAATGCATGGATTAGACAAGTGCATTGAACGCAACCTGTTTGAGAATGGAAAACACTGTCTATTAATCAGCATATATCCAGAGGAGTATACTGGAAAATACAAATATGTCATATAGTATTTGAATAATGTATGTTATCTCATCAGTACGGTGACCCAGTAGAGCACAACACAAAGAAATCTCCACAACACAACGGAAACAAGCCGCAACACAATGAAATTAGCACCACACAATGGAAATAAGCTGCAAAACACAAAATTAGCACAACACAATAGAAACAAGCCACAACACAATGGAAACAAGTTGCAACACAAAGAAATCTCCACAACACAATGGTCGGAAACAAGCCACAACACAACGGAAACAAGTCGCAACACAATGAAATTAGCACAACACAATGGAAACAAGCCATAAAAACAGCAAAATTAGCACAACACAACGGAAACAAGTCGAAACACAATGAAATTAGCACAACACAACGGAAACAAGCTGAAACACAAAGAAATTAACACCACACAATGGAAATAAGCCGCAAAACACAAAATTAGCACAACACAACAGAAACAAGCAGAAACACAATGAAATTAGCACAACACAACAGAAACAAGCTGCAACACAACGAAATTAGCACAACACAATGGAAACAAGCTGAAACACAAAGAAATTAACACCACACAATGGAAACAAGCCGCAACACAATGAAATTAGCATAACACAACGGAAACACGCTGCAACACAGCGAAATTAGCACAACACAACGGAAACAAGCCGCAACACAACTAAATTAGCACAACACAACGGAAACACGCTGCAACACAACTAAATTAGCACAACACAACGGAAACACGCTGCAACACAACTAAATTAGCACAACACAACGGAAACACGCTGCAACACAACTAAATTAGCACAACACAACGGAAACAAGCTGCAACACAACGAAATTAGCACAACACAA
>NW_015505406.1:387738-444268 GCF_001515645.1 Sinocyclocheilus grahami
GGCGAAATTAGGACAACACAATGGAAACAAGCCGCAACACAAAGAAATTAGCACAACACAACGGAAACAAGCCGCAACACAGCGAAATTAGGACAACACAATAGAAACAAGCCGCAACACAAAGAAATTAGCACAACACAAAGGAAACAAGCTGAAACACGACAAAATTAGCACAACACAATGGAAACAAGCCGCAACACAGCAAAATTAGCACAACACAACACAACGGAAACAAGCCGCAACACAATGAAATTAGCACAATACAATGGAAACAAGATGCAACACAGTGAAATTAGCACAACACAACAAAATTAGCCCTATACATTGTGTTGTAGAGATTTTGTTGTGTTTTGCACTACTGGGCCACCGTACATCACATATCAATGTGGGTGATGGCATATGCAGATGCTCTTGCATTATGCCAGTAAGTTTGCAGGGACAAGCACCAATCATATTTTCTTCAAACCTCAGAAAGTGTAAAAAATGTAGTTTTGGTAACAGTTGCAGACACACACTTCCCATCTCATTGTATTCGTTCTCATAATACACTGCCAACAAACCCTGATTTACTGCAGACATGATTGCTCTCTTTATCTATCTGTCAGTCTCTGGTGTTGTGTATTATGTGTGTATCAGGGAACTCCTGTCTCTGTGTGATGATAATCGTGATCCAAACTGGCCTTCGTAGTTACAGGAGAACAGAATGGAGTTTGCATCTGATGTTTGAATCTGAAATCAGCGTGTGATAGAGCGCGTGTCTGTGTGCGAGTGGCGCAGACGTTGAGAAAATGCTTAGCTGATTTGTATGGTAATACCGCCTGTTCACGCAGCAGGTTCTGCCTTCTGAAACCATCAGAAAGAGAGAGAGGGAAAACGAGAGAGAGATCAGTCGCCATTAAAGCGTGTGGCGGCGAGAGTGGGCTGCAGGTCAGTAATGTCCACACTGAATTTATGTGTGAATGGATGTCTGCTCACCTATATACTATATGTGTGAGCTGAAGTATGGACTTCCGTAAATCCAATCTTTGCTTCATTACAAGTGTGTTGCATGTGTGAGACGGGGTGCTTTATGCTGAAATACACGGACTCCCTATGGATTCTGTATCTCTTTCTTCTTTCTTTCCCTGGAGTGGGCTATTTACAAAGTTTGAGTCCTAAGGGAATATCGACCATCTTCTAGCAACCAAATAAACACCTTATGGTGCCTGTCTTCCTGTCTGTCTGTCTGTCTGTCTTCCACCTGCAAGATGTGAGCCTCCCACCTCTTTTTCATCTGCAGCGTTTGCTCTCCCTGTCTGTTACCTCACACTCATCTTTTCTCTCTCTCTCACTCTCTCTCGAGGGCTGAGCTGTGGCAAAGGAGGCCTGGGAGCAACAGCCGGCAACCCATCGCTCTGTGACCGGGCACGTCAGACAGATGAGGGAAAGGATTGACCGGGTCATGCCATTAGTCTGGGAACACTTGACGAAAGCGCAGCAGGCCCAACAGTGCCACTATAACCGGGCAGCCCAACCATGGGAGTTCCAGCATGGAGACCGAGTCATGGTCCTAGTCCCCAATGCTGTCTGCAAGTTCCTGGCCACCTGGCAGGGTCCCTACACGGTGCTGGAATGGATTGGGCCGGTGACGTACAGTGTGCGCCAGCCAGGGAGGAGGAAAGCCGAGCAGCTCTACCACATCAACCTGCTGAAGAAGTGGGTGGGGACTAGAGACCAGCTCGCGGCCCTCGCCGTCTCTGACCCCGTGGTTGTTGACGTCAACCCCCACCTCTCGGCTGCCCAGAAGAGGGAGCTGCAGCACCTGGTCGGTCAGTTCTCTGATGTGTTCTCCTCTCTTCCCAGGCGGACCAACGTCCTGCAGCACGACATCCGGACGCCGCCAGGGGTCGTCATCAGGCAACGGCCCTACCGCGTCCCTGAGGCTCGTCGGCGAGCTATTGAGGAGATTCAACAGATGCTGAAGTTGGGGGTGATATGGAATCCATACCTTGCCCTCTCCGAGGTGAAGTACCTGGGTTATCAGGTGGGACAGGGTCTCATTCGGCCGCAGGAGAAGGTGGAGGCAGTACGCTCAGCTCCGAGACCAAGACCCAGGTACGAGCCTTTCTAGGGTTGGCGGGGTATTATCGCTGCTTCATCCCCAACTTCTCCTCTTTAGCCGCCTCCCTGACAGACTTGACCAGGAAGGGGCAGCTGGAGAAGGTACAGTGGACACCAGCAACGGAGGAGGCCTTCCAGAGGGTGAAGGGGGCCCTCATCTCGGAGCCCGTCCTCCGAGCCCCAGACTTTAGCTGCCCCTTCCTGCTGCAGACGGATGCCTCCGACACAGGACTGGGAGCCGTCCTGTCACAGATCCAGGAGGGTGAGGAGCATCCGGTCATCTACACCTGGCCATCATCACAGGCTGATCGGTCACAGCTGCACCTCATCAGGCTGCGGCTTCATAAGCCACGCAAGCCCTGCCATCGAGGAGATTCCTCCATGAGACTGAGCACTAACTCGCCCTCATTTTCCCCACAGAAAGCAGCGTGTGACCGCCCCGCCCCACAGGAGCACTGCACGGACCCTCTGCACTGGGAAGACGGAAGAGAGCACTCACGGCACCGGAGCACCTACCTGGACCTTTCTCACTAGCACCCCTCACCCCAATAAATTCACCCTCCGGGGTATTGATTGAGATCTCTTGTCGTGTGATTCTTCACCCCGTTACCATATATATATATATTTTTTTTGTATTTATTATTTGTTACCATACTTATTATACTTATACACACAAGTCCATGCCTGAGGTTTATTTTGAAGGGAACTGGAGCACAACACGATCTGTAAACACCATCATAAGCATTTGATTTAAAGTTGAGGGATCTTATTTCTGTTCTTGGCTACTAGTGTTTTATTACGATGACAGCGGTCGACTGGAGCAGATATTATTGCTGTGTGTGTGAAAGCATCATGGATGCATTTGCTCAACCTCGGGCTTGTGGTCTTACGGGAGTTACCTTGACAGTCAACAGAGCAAAGTGTTGGCAGAGTAGGACACATTACGTTAGATAGGCCTCATAAAACTGGAGCGCCAGTAAAAATCACTCACGCACACCATAAGTTATCTGTTTCTGATACACCAGCATTTTGAACAAGGCTTTTTTTTTGTTTCATTAAAGGAATAGTTCACCCCAAAATGAAAATTTGCTGAAAATGTACTTGCACTCAGGCCATCCAAGATGTAGATGAGTTTGTTTCTTCATCAGAACAGATTTAGAAAAATTAAGCGTTACATCACTTGCTCCCCAATGGATCCTCTGCAGTGAATGGGTGCCATCAGAATGAGAGTCCAAACATCTGATATATAATCCACAAGAGTTCATCAAGTCTTGTGAAGTGAAAAACTGAGTGTTCGTAAGAAACAAATGCATCGAGATTGGCTTTCGGTTTAAATAGGAGACATCTATCTATAATATTTCTTCAAGGAAAAAGTCGACTGAATCAGGAGAGAAATATGCACAGATCAAGCGCCGTATACAAGAAAAGAAAAACAGTCCAAAGTAGTTCTAAACAAATATGCCAGAGATGGACTTTTTCATTGAAGGAAGCGTTATTATGGATTATGGACTGGTATTTTGGTCAGAAGTGATGGTTTAAAGTTAAAACGCCTTAATGATGGGTTTGTTTTGTACAAATATGCAATTGTTCACTTCACAAGATGTTAATTGATGAACTGGAGTCATGATGTAATTCAAAATTTCTCTTGAATGGCCTGAGGGTGAGTCAATTTTCATTTCTGGATGAACTCCCTCTTTAACCATCATCTCTCTCTGACTTTATTCATCGTCTGCCTTCATATTTCCTGTTTTCGTTTTCCTTCCCCTCCTCATCTCTATCTCTCCCTCTGTCTGTAGTGACCCTGTTTCCTTCGCTCTCCAACAGAAGGTGGTGGTGGCTCTCCGGAGACAAACCCAGAAACAATGAATGGAAATGGGACAGTGGCTGAATACATTTGCCACCACTGAAAGAGGGAGAATGAGATGAAAAGATAGATAGATGGATTGCGTTCATCTTATTTTGCCTGTATGAAATGTGTGTGTGTGTGTGTATCCTCACATTCACCCAACAGGCTTTGCCATTGATGCAACATAATTATGACAAGCTCTCTGCTGTACATCAGTGTGTGTTTCGTACTGTACGTGCATTGCCACACACACTGATTTATCTGGTGTCCCCCGGCAGGCATCGCCACATTCATCAGCGCAGGATTAGAGAGGCATCAGGCTGAGAGACGGATCGATACTGAAATATATAAATAATCACTAAAAACTGACCCGGGATCAGCAGCTGAGGCAACAAGTTGTGGCTGCAGCACTGCACTCCAACAGCAGAGGGAGAACAAGAACTGCCCACTGCAAAAACACAACAAAAGAAACCATTACTACATATTAAACACATGCTCCTAACACAAAAGCAAACATTCACACTGTTATTGCTGCTTTCAAACTTTCATGAGTGGGCACACAACAGCTGGCAGAGGGCATGGTTGTGTGTGTGTGTGTGTGTAAGAAAGACGTAGATGAAATAGATGTGTGTGTGTATGAGTCAAAGTCTCTGCAGCTGCTTTTCATTGTGGAGTATGAGAAAGTTGAGTGGCGTTTTTATGAAGCTAAAGCACGCAGAGTAGGATGCGCATGGTCCACACACACACTTACTGGCTGGAGGGCACATGCATAAAAATACAAACACACACATACTGTAGTGTTCAGTCCTGAAACCGAACGCTCTGAGATTCAATCCTAATGGAAACCATATTTCCGGAGAAAGCGAGTGTGTTTTCCGTGTGCATTAGTATGTGATTGATGGCTTTTGCATTCTGGTGAACATGTACTTCCATATTCTGTTAATTAAACAGACTCATTTAGTGGGTCTGTATGAATTAATGTCTACACACACACACTCACGGATTCTTGTGGAATAATATTAGCACTCTAGTGCCGTGACGCTCACAGCTGTAATTAGTTGAGTACACTCAGCTAACTGAACAAACTCACTCGCTCTCTCCATCCACAATGTGGTAAAACTAGAAGAACGCTGTTTCCAGGTACATATCTGCATAATTAAACCTGTTACAAATGCATTCAATTTAAGGCCTGGAATTAGATTTGACGGGACACTTTTAATTATTTCTGCCTAAAACGTAAAAAGTGATATTTGGAAATTGCGCTTTTTAAAGCTTGATGAAGCTATTCTTGGATAAACTGGCCAGTGGTTTGCAGCAAACAGTATTTTACCCAGTGCTAAAACACTCACATGTAGGTTTTCTATGATGGTGGAGACTTTACTTCTGTTTTTATATTGAGTGAACAAACCTAGACATATCTATAACAAAAACCATTGCGCATTTTACATCTAGTCACTATTTATTGTTGTTATGTTTTGCTTATTGTAGGCAATTTCAGATTATAATATCCTTTTGACATTTAGTCCCCACAATGTAGGCAAAGTAACATATTGAATTAAACATGATATTTTTAAGTAGAAAGACTAAAATAGAACTTTCGGTGACACTTTATTTTAAGGTCCAATTCTCCCTAATAACAAACCATTAGCTACGACTTTTGGCTCTATAAATTCCTAATTCGCTGCTTATTAATAGTTAGTAAGGTAGTTGCTAAATTTAGGTATTGAGTAGGATTAGAGATGCAGAATATTATGTGCTTTATGAACAGCCAATATGCTAATATGCATGCATGCCTTCTAAAACATTACGTTTGATTTAAAATCTCGATTAAATATTGTGTACATGTTTACTTCACTATCTATATCTTATTACTTTTTGAGAAATGAAATAATAAAACAGTATTTTTCTTATATATAATACTACTTTTTAGAACATCCCCAAACGCAGGTTTTGTAGCTTCTGGAAACATTTTTCAGCACATTTGTCCTTAAACATGCATTCTTACACATACACAAAGAGCCAAATCATAAATACAGCAATGAAAAACAACACATCACATTTGTCATTGTACAAATATCTCATATTTCCCTTAAATAATGTGTTACACACCCACAGACACATGGTCTGTTAACGCTATGCTAGTTTATGTGTTGGGTGGTGGACAAAATCCAGACAGAGCACTTTAAGAACAAAGAAAATCTCTTTCTCTTTCCACTACAGCAAACAGTTTGTGTGCATGTGCTTTCACAATCTGCGCACTGCAAAAATGACTGTCTTTGTCTTGTGATGAGATCAACACAGAAATTGCATAGGATATTAGAGGATTGACTTTTTTTTCTTTTTCAGAACACAAAATATATTTTGAAGAGTGTTCAGGTACAAACAACATTGTACTCCAAACACTATTATTGTATGGACAAAAAAAAAATCTTCTTCTGTGGCCCTGGAAGAAAGAAAGTCACAGAGGTTTCAAAAGAAACGACTGTCAGTAAATTATTAATTTGTTTTGAATCCTTTTTTTTGGGTGAACTATCATATATAATGTGTATTTTGTCTTCAACCACTGGCCAATGTTATTTCTGTATGATTGAGATACTATTTATGAGTTTTATTTGTATAGCTTTCATTTTCATTTTCAATTTTAATTTATTGTATGGACAAAAAAAAAATCTTCTTCTGTGGCCCTGGAAGAAAGAAAGTCACAGAGGTTTCAAAAGAAACGACTGTCAGTAAATTATTAATTTGTTTTGAATCCTTTTTTTGGGGTGAACTATCATATATAATGTGTATTTTGTCTTCAACCACTGGCCAATGTTATTTCAGTATGATTGAGATACTATTTATGAGTTTTATTTGTATAGCTTTCATTTTCATTTTCAATTTTAAAGTTAGTTTTTAATTGAATTTTGTGGACTTTTGTAGTAGTTTAGTAGTTTAACGTAGTTTGTAGGTCGGGAAGAAGGAGGCGGGAACCGGCGAACACTCAAAAGAAACTTTAATAATAAAATACACTCAAACAGCGCGACAGCCCCTCGCGGACGACTGTCGCTTTTAAAGTTAGTTTTTAATGGAATTTTGTGGACTTTTGTAGTAGTTTAGTAGTTTTATACATAACATATATTTGTTTTACACGTTTTATACAAACATATATATTTTATATGTTTTTACGGTTTTAATTTTCATTTCAGGTTTAGATTTAGTTAACTATAATAACAACCCTATTCTCCACCAGTGTGTCACGAATCCGGTCCATGAACTTTCCAATTCATTGACTCTCGCACTACACACTGTTGCACATCACCCCGGACTACATTTCCCATCATGCATTGCACTGATTGCACTCAGCACGAATTGCACACACCTGTTTACACTGATTGCACCCAGCTGTTTCATATCACTCCCTCACTATTTAACACTCACTCTGATCCCTTCCCGCTGCCGAGTATTGTTTCAGCGTTTATCACTCTCCTAGAGATAGCTACCTTACGGAGCCCTTGTCATTGCCTTAGCCCTAGTCATTTGCCTTAGCCTTAGCCCTAGTCATTCCCCCCCTCCTCCCTCCGGGGGAGCCGATCACGGCGGCCGCGGCGTACCTGGGGGTAAGGACAGGCAGACAAGGCGAGAGAAAAGGAGACGGAAGGATGAGAAGAGACAGAGACGAGAGAGGGGAGAGAGGAAAAAAAAAATTATAATTCTTTTTCCGGTTCCCAGACACACTGCCGCTTGGTCCTCAACCGGCTGAGAGGCTCTCACTCGCGGTGCCATGCAATGGTACTGGACATCGTTGGTGGACGGCCCAACACTCCTCCGCCTCCTGGCGGATGGCGATGGCTACTCCTGTTGAGGGCAGCTGGCAGCGAGTCCCCCATTCCCTGCTCCTCCCCAGTCATGGCAGATGGCAGCAGGCTCCGGCCTCCTGGCGAACGGAGCCTCATGACCACGTCTCTGTCTTCTCCACAATAAAGCCTTGCAGATGGATCCGCACGTCTCGCGTCTCGTCAGCCCCGTAACACAGTGAAGTGTAATTTTTGCATCACAAATGGTCACAAATCCACATCCAAGGTGCGATTTGGGACAGGGCCCAAAAACAATTGCAAAAATACTCACTTTTTAAAAACAACCCCCAAATGAGTAGGGGTAGTTCAACCAAAAATAAAAATATGGAATTTTATTCATATATAAACACATACATAGAGAGCATCACGGAGGTAAACACGGAAGCTCATGTGTTATTGTAACGGGGCTGACAAGATGTGAGACGTGCGGATCCATGTGTGAGTGGCGCAGGTGTCGCGCAAGGTGCGATTTGGGACAGGGCCCAAAAACAATTGCAAAAATACTCACTTTTTAAAAACACCCCCAAACGAGTAGGGGTAGTTCAACCAAAAATAAAAATATGGAATTTTATTCATATATAAACACATACATAGAGAGCATCACGGAGGTAAACACGGAAGCTCATGTGTTATTGTAACGGGGCTGACAAGATGTGAGACGTGCGGATCCATGTGCAAGCTGACAGTTATAAGATATACGGTATAACAAACCTCACTGACTTCTGTATTTACCATATGTTATGTGCTCTATGCATTTTGATCATTGTTTAGATATAAATAACAAACCGGTTCATCATATAAACCAGTCAGATCTCTTCACAAGACTCGGTTTTACAATGCCTTTACGATATTTTGGGATTTTCTAAGTTTTGGTTACCTAGACTTTTAACGAAGGGACAAAAACCTCTCAGGTTTCATTAAAAATGTTTTGATTTCTGTATTACAGGTTTGGAATGACTGCTATATCATTTAAGCTGTTCTAGGAGAACATATTTTAACATTTCCTTTAAGCATAAAAACAGACAATAAAATAATGATTGTATTATTATATGACAGACATTTTTTACAGTAACGCATCTGTGTGTTTAGCTGCAATAGCAATCAAATATGTCCAGTTTAATACTGTATGAGTAAAACACACCCACACTGTGTACGTGTCTGCGTGCCAATGCTTTTTCCAGCTCAGGTGATTTTCACATCATATATTGTATCCATATGGACATAACACTCAATAAAACTACACAGCAGAACAGAGTTTACCTAGAGAGAAAAAGAGAAAGACCTGCTCAAATGCACAAAAACAGCCTTAGATCATTCTTACTCCGAAAAAAAAGAACAAACCATAGTTTACAGAGAGAAATCTACCTCCCCATATACACACCCGCAGGACAGAGAGAGATGGGGATGTGCGTGTGTATGTGTGTGTGTTGTAGACTCATACTAGCGCAATATTGTTCCAAATGTCAGGAATGAGACACCAACCCCACAGAGACTGCGGGAGCTGTCAGCACACACACGCTTCTCCTCTCTTTTCCTGTCTCGCTCTATCACTCCATCTTTCTTTCCCTCCTTTCCTGGATTTTCAACGCATAACGCCCAATCTCTCTCTCTATCGCTAGCTCTCTCAGTCAGTCAAACTCCTCATCCCTTCATTTTATAGAGGTGAGTATTTTTAAAGGCCACAGATTGTGTGGTGGTATATGGCCGATAAGGTCTTATGGGAGATTAGAGCTCATGTCAGTTATTGCTTTTTCCTCCTGCCATAATGAGGCCCGACAAGCTTTAAGAGAATTATATATAGAATTCACTCACACACACACACACACACACACACACACACACACACACACACACACACACACACACAAACACCTACTACATGCTGAAGCATCATACACATACTGCTTGGAGTATTTTTTACCATTTACGGAATTTAGCTGGTTGATTTGAACCTCCTGCAGATTATTTATTTTAAACAGAAAATCAATATCTAGCCACAATAATGGCGTTCAAAACTCATATGATTTTTTCCCTGTGAAGGAAAATATGAGTCATTATGTTTAACAGCTTTATTTGACTAAAATAAATAAATATTTAACTAGGAAACATAAAAAAATAACCCAAACAGCTTTAAAAACTGGAAATAATATAAACCAATAACTAAATTAAGCAAATAACTAAAAAAAACTAATATAGAAAATAGCTTAATATAAAATATACTCAATATACAGTACTCAATCAAACAGATGCTAAAAAAAACTTTTAAAAAGAACAAAATAAATATAAATTAACTAATCAAAACGTAAATGTCAATATACTCAACCTATAGCCTAAATAAATGTATTAACCAACTAACTAAATAAATGTACAATACATACATATTAATAAATAAATATTAAAAATAAGTAAATAGCTTAACAAATAAACAAACAAGCAAATAAATAATCAGCCTAAACATAAATATAAAAAATAAAAGTAATAACTTTAAAAAATAAATAAATGCAGAGTTTTGCAACTGGGTCTATACTAAACAAGTATTGAAATATCACTGGAACAAAGGGCGACAAAAATGGACAGGGAGAAAATATGGCAGTTAAGAAACTCTGCATACATATAAATGGTAAATCCCTCAAGAAAAAACATGAAAAGTATGCCATCTAGAGAAGCAAGACAAAAGCCATGAAAATACAAGGACTGTGCAAACAGAATGCAAACAACCCATCTACACACTCTTTTGACTGACCGAGTGCATTTTATGACTGTTCGAGGTGGACAGACAAATTACTTGTTGCTTAAAATGTCATTGCGTTGTGGTTGGTTAGTATGCGGTGCTATGGAATGAATTACTAAGTCCCTAAAAAGTTATTTTTTAGGTCACGTCTGAACTGCAACAAGTGGGTCAGGACCACCAATGGTGCCTCCTTATAAAAAAATTTAAAAAACACAACAACAAAAGTACCCATAAAAGAACAAGAAGACTGACATGAAGCGAACGATGACCCGAAAGTCACGTAAACACACACTCGCACTCAACAGTGAGCTTTAATTAACACAACTGCAGTGACACAGGTGAGAATTTAGCAGTCTTCTGCTTAGCAGCACACTCAAATGCTCACATGCAACGGCAGATAAATGCACACATGTGTGTCGCATGTGTAACGGTGGTTTAAATTTAAGACGGTTGTAAATCTCGTTTTTGTTAATTAGACAGAAATGAAGGTTTAAGATAAATGTTGCCATGTGCTCTACATCACAGTGTGTGAAATGTGGTGCTCCGGCTTCCTGTTTTAAAAGAGCCGCATCTGAAGGCGTGTGTGCGTCTAACAAGGAGGTGTGATATCAAGGGTACGACCGCGAAGGCTGGTAAATGGCGCCATCCAGACAGAAATACCCACAGAATGCCATTCACATTGGTGACAGGATCGAGCTGCGGCAGGTCTCCTTATGGAAAGGGAACAACAGATTTTTTTAAAGGGATATAAAATGAAGTGGGAAACTCCCAGCAAGGGTTTTAATCTGAAGACACACACACACTCACATATGCTTTAGCGGTGGGATCGGAGTCAAAGGACCTGTTGTTGATTCATAGACTGGGGCGAGAGTGGTTTTTGCATGTTCTATGGCTGGTGGGCTGCCTGGATATTAACTTTAGACTCAATCCTATAGAGGCTTAACCCCTAAACCCCAACTAACCAAACCCCCCTTTAACCTCAGCAAACCTCCCCCCATGACCTTATGCCATCAGTTTCTCTTACAATGACCTCTGACCTCGCTCTCCACCTTCCCCCTGTGCACACACACATCCCCATCCGTCTGTTTCTCTCTTTTCCACGACAAGAGTCCAAATTAGGATCCCATCTGAAAAAACAGGCCGCTCAGATAAGCGCATCGGCCCTGAATGATGCCGTTACGTTGATTCAGCGTTGATTTAGCATCGATACAATGCTGTAGATAGCCAGGTGCCTGCAGCGTTAGTAGAGATAAGGTAACAATTGCAAACCGGACAAACGTTTGCTTAAATGTAAGGCATCAAGCTAGAATCTTGCTGGTCTAAACGTTTTTAACCAGATAAAAAGAAGCTAAGCTGGAAAAGTGGGGTGCTTTAAAAAGCGGTGAACGCATCAGCGCGGCACAATGATAAAGTGTGTGCGTGCGCAGAAAGGGAAGGAAAAAAATGAAAAAGGGACTTAATGATGGCAATCACTGTAAAGAAGGTGAGAATTGGAACTGGCAGCAAGATCAAATCAAAACGCCACAGGAGAGCAGAAACGAGAGAGAGAGAGAGAAAGACAGAGCTATACTGTTCTTAAGAAAGGGACAGAAGGGCAGAGAACAAAGAGAAAAGAAAAGACAGGAAACCACAGTGAATGAATCACGAGAAACAAACAGACTCTGAAAGGGGAAAAAAAATCAGTGAGACCTTTATAGGAAGAGTTCACCCAAAAATGAAAATGAGCTAAATGAATGTTTGAAAGGAAGTGATTCATGTCTTTTTTAAACCGCTGTTGAAAACGATTTATTAACCGATGATGGTAAATAAAGGTTGGTTGATTCGCATCTTTCACAGATCATTCACTTTAAACATAAAATCAATATCTAGCCATTCTTTTCCTGTGGAAAAGGAGTGATCATCTTTTACAACATTGGTTGACTAAATAAATACCAATATACTCACCCTATACATAAATATAAAAAATAACTAAAAATACAAATATTATTTACACATAAGTATTAAAAATAAATCATGTTTAAAATATATGGTATTTTGTAAAGTATATAATAGTATTTTTGCTATTTTACTATTGTACGTTTTGTAAAATTGACTAAAATGTATAAATATGATATATAAAATAAAAATGTGTACATTTCAAAGATATTTTCGTCCAAAGGCAAAAACTACAAAACCTACAAAAACAAATAGTACATAATGCACCTGTAAATGATCAGAAGAGTTATTAGTGGACAATTGTTAAAGGGGTCATCGGATGCGACATGCACTTTTACAAGTTGTTTGAACTGACATGTGTGTTGGCAGTGTGTGTACACAACCACCCTAAAATAATAAAAATCCACCCAGTGGTTTTTTTTAATCTACTAAAATCTTTACCCCTTTCTCAAATCGAGCCGATCTCAGATGCCTGTCTGTGTGACATCACACAGACAGGCCCCTCCCACGATAGTTTGATTGACAGTAGCGTTTCAGCACAGACTGGACTGGTGTCTTACCTTAGACCCGCCCTGAGTGAGCTGTCATCAGCCCGCCATTGTTTCACTGCCGGAGCAGATGTAGACAAGAATAACTCCTAAGCGATTGAGGTGTTCTGTTGTTGGAAGTAATAATGAACATAGCAGTCGTCATTTACTCCCGACATCTGAGCCGCTGAAAACACAGTGGGTAATGTTTGTTTCTGAAGGGAATGCGCCCCCGATCTACATAAATGCATTTACGTTCGTGCGAATCATTCGTGATCCAGCTTTCCTAATAATGTGCTAATTAGCAAGTTTCATGATGAATGCGGCTAAAGTAAACAGTCCCTCAGAGAGCAGCTCGGAAGAGAGGGGCGGGGTCAGCAGAGCTCATTAACATTTAAAGGAAAATGCTACAAAACGGTTTGCTGAAAATGCTACAAAAAGGGAATTATTATTTTTTTTTAGCTGAAACTCATACCTTTGTATACTGTACATCAAAACATGACGTGTCCTCCCAAATATGACATCAATGATGCCAAACAACTTCGGTTCTTACATGTGACGTATTGTATAGAGACGTGCAAATGCAATTTGAGAGGTGCAGCAGAGAGAAACCTTTTCAATGAAGAAAGTCATACAGGTCTGGGACGAGGGCGAGTAAATGAAGACAGAGTATTTCTTTTCGGGTGAACCATTCCTTAAAATAAGCGAAAATGTAAGAAGAGAGAGACCGAGAAGAGAGTGAAGGAAAGAGAGCAAACGGGCAGGGAGGTTAAAGCCAAAGTCAATTGAACAACTAATGTGAATCGATCAGTTTCCTCTGCCATGCTCTTAGGGGAGGGAATGACATTTTACTGGCATATTTTATTATTGAGAGGAGAAAGAGCAGCTCCATCTGAACTACTGCACTCACACCACACTGACAGCTGGGCTTTTCCGGGGTAAAAAAGTAAAAGCTGTGTGTGTGTGTGTGTGTGTGTGTAGATATTAGAATTATTTATTACGACTGAGTGAAATCTGGTAGCCCTCAGAGCCAGCCTGGAGCGAAGACGAGAGGAGAGAGGAATGATGGGGGGTGTCTGGGAAGACAGGGGGGTGAGAATAGAGCTCAATTAAAAATTAAAGCCCTTTAAAACGAGATCCACCCTGCTGCCAGGGGCATCGCTCCCAGAGGACGAGAGAGAGAGAGAGAGAGAGAGAGAGAGAGAGAGAGAGAGACCGAGAGATGCATTTAACAGAGAGACAGATCAATTCATCTCTTGAGGAGAGTCTGTGAGCTGCTTCAGGACAAACACTGTTGCTCTTTAAATTATATATATATATATGAGAAGAAAGAAAGGAGAGAGAGAGAGAGAGAGAGAGAGAGAGAGAGAGAGAGAGCAATTGTCACACTGAGGAAGAGAAAAATCTTTTCTCAGTTCTTCCTTATATAGTTTTTTCCTCCGATGGATAGTCAATAAGAACTGTACATACAGTATATCAAACCGGCAGAACAGTGTGTGTGGATATTTGAAAGAGATGCAGAAAAGACGAGTGAAGAAAGAGAGAAAGTAAAAGATGGTAAAGAAGAGACAAAGCCAGAAGAAAACAGAGGAGAGAAATATTTTTAATGCACGCATATTCAAGGATGAATGCTTCAAAGACAACACAGATAATAATCCCTCACACACACTCTCACAGGTGCTCGCACACACACACACACACACACACACACACAGAAAGAATGAGAAAAGACGTACGTACACAAACACACCACTCACTCTCTGTCGTGTGTGATCAAGTGAGAAATTAAATTTTTCTGATGAAAAACTTGTCATCCCTTCCCCTCCTCCCCCCTTTTAATTTATTCACTTGTTTATCAAACGTTTGTTTCACTGGCACAGAAAAATGAAAGCCACACAGCCGTGTGGACTATGTCACGGAGATACTCCGATTATCAATGGCCGCTTGATTTAGTAGCAAACGAGTTAACATTTAAGACACAGGACAGTCTGGAAACAGGTACCTACTGTATACAACAACTTGTGTTTCAAAGTCTACATACAGTAGACAGGTATATAGAGTGTAGGTGTATTCAAACCATGATGTCCAAATGCACAAAATGATCAAAAATGCAACATCTGAATGTGCCCAAATGCCCAAAAAAGTATGTTTGAATCAATCTTTCAAATAGACCTAATGTGTCTAGAATTCTACTTGAATTAAAAATAAATATCTAATTTATCTAAAAAAAGAAAGAAAATAAGAAAAAGAAAAGAGAAAGTACCAGAACTTTATTTGAATTAGTGTTGTTATTGTTAACTACAAATAAAACGAATACAATTATAATTGTGTTAGTTAAAATATCTAGCTGAAATAAAATAAAATATAAATATTTGATGAAAAACTTAAAATAAAAATCCTATATTAAATTAGAAATAATACCTTGGCAACTAACTGAAATAAAACAAGTATTTAAATGACTAAAACTATAACATACAGATTAAAGCTAATTAGAAATATTGAAAAAGAAAGACTAATAAAAAATACACAAGCAGATACCTAAATTTAGCTAAAATTAAAAATTAAATCTGAAATTCTAAAAATAAAAGCTAAATAAAAATCTGAACAAAAATTATAAATATTTACTAAAATACTAAAATTACGATGACTTTTACTGATTTTACTGATTAATATTTTGAGTAATTAAAAAAAAGTAACAACAAAAAAGCCACAATCTACAGTATGTTTTAAGTAATATCAAATTAAAATAGAAAACGGTTTAATAAATAAAAAAAGGCACATATTTCTTATCTCACAAATGTAGACTTAGTATGAACACTGAAATAAACTAATTATTCATGCTTATGCCTTAAAGACGTAAATAAATGTCCACAAAAAGTTACCACTTGAATTTAACAATAGATGAGAACAAAACTGAGGTCATATTTGGCTTGACTTCTTTGGCTAGATCATTCAATATAGGCTTATTTTACTTGTCTTACCAACACCAATATGACAGCTGATATATTGCACATCTCTAACTGAATTTAAAACATAGACGTGTATATATGTATAAATGTATATACAGTGGTGTGAAAAAGTTTTGTCCCCTTCTTGTTTTTTTTTTTTTTTTGCATATTTGTTACACTTGAATGATTCAGATCATCAAACAAATTTTAATATTACACAAAGATAACCCGAGTAAATACAAAATGCAGTTTTGAAATAACGATTTCATTTATTAAGGGAAAAAAAGCTGTCCAAACCTACCTGGCCTTATGTGAAAAAGTAATTGCCCCCTAAATCTAATAACTGGTTGTGCCACCCTTTGCCGCAACAACTGCAATCAAGTGTTTGTGATAACTGGCAATGAGTCTTTCACATCACTGTGGAGGAATGTTGGCCCACTCTTCTTTGCAGAATTGTTTTAATTCAGCCACATTGGAGGGTTTTCGAGCATGAATGGACTGTTTAAGCATCTCAATCGGGTTTAGGTCCAGACTTTGATTTGGCCACTCCAAAACCTTCATTTACTTTTTCTTGAGCCATTCAGAGGTGGACTTGCTGGTGTGTTTGTGATCATTGTTCTGCTGCATAACCCAAGTGCGCTTTAGCTTGAGATCACAAACTGATGGCCGGCATTCTCCTTTAGGATTTTCTGACAGAGTGCAGAATTCATGGTTCCGTCAATTATGGCAAGTTGTCCAGGTCCTGAAGCTGCAAAGCAGCCCCAGATCATCACACTACCACCACCATGTTTGACTGTTGGTATGATGTTCTTTTTCTGAAATGCTGTGTTGGTTTTACGCCAGATGTAACGGGACACACACCTTTCAAAAATTTAATCTTTTGTCTCATCAGTCCACAGAATATTTGTCCAAAAGTCTTGGAGATAATCAAGATATTTTTTGTCAAATGTGAGACGAGCCTTTATGTTTTTTTGGTCAGCAATGGCTTTTGCCTTGGAACTCTCCCATGGATGCTGTTTTTGCCCAGTCACTTTCTTATTGTTGAATCATGAACACTGACCTTAAAGGGGTCCTATTATGCTTTTTCACTTTTTCAACTTTAGTTAGTCTGTAATGTTGCTGTTTGAGCATAAAAAAGATCTGCAAAGTTACAAAGCTCAAAGTCCACTTCAAAAGGAGATATTTTATTTAACAGAAAATTTTTATTTACATTTTTAAGATTTAATTCATTATGCAATTTTCATCAATTTATGAACCCCCTGCTTAGGTCAAAAGTAATCTAATGTAATCAAAAAGTAGTCAGATTATATGTAGTGCACTAGATTGCTACTAACTTCATGTAATTTGTATTCATATAAATATCTGTATGTAATAAAAATATTTGTGCACAATAAGTAATGTCCTAAAATAAAAATTAAAATTAGCACAAAAAAATGCAAGTGTGAGTGTATCTACATGTTATGACGACTCAAAATAACTCAAAATACTCAAAATAACCAGCTCAGGAGAATCATTTGCTTGTAAATCGGACTACTCTAATCGTGATGTGTTTTTGCATGCATCACACAAAGACAACTCTAGAAAGATGCTTTCTTGCCATTATTTTCAGTACACCATCTTTTCATGTCACAACATTCAATTTCAGACTGCAAACACATATGTGGTTTTGGTGTGGAGCTGTTGATTCATCAGCAGCGGTGCTCAAAACAGTGCAGGAAACTGGTGTATGGTCATCATTTATCTTCATGTGAATGGTCCAAATCATCTCACCATGAACAATTGGAGACACGAACACATAGAGGGCAACAAGCTCAAGGTTGAGCACCCTGGGGGCTCTTGGGTGGGTTTGAGGCTCAAGACGGCTAATGTTCTTGGCACTAAATCTTCATTACTGATTCCACCAACACACCATCGCAGCCCTCGGTCCAGCTGGGTCTCCCGTACCGACAGACTGGCAGACTTTAAGATGCCCAGGTGGCACAGGAAGCCCTGGAACTATGCCTAGACTAGCGGACACATGCAAATACACACATTTAACAACGCAGAGAATATAATATATTTCGCACACAAACACAGACGAAAGTGCCGCTCCACCTTTGCGCAATTAGCGCGGCACACATTGCTCGAGGGCACGGGAGGAAATTAGTTTTTTTGCTAGGCACGGGGAAGATGGTGAAAGGAGGAAGGGATGAGGAAGGAGAGAGGGGAGGGGAACGGGGTTCAGGAGGATTAGGTAGGCGGTGGGGGTTATGCTTGGAGGAAGAAATATAATGCATGGTATGGGAGTATGTAGTCAGTAAGGTAATCGCCTGGCACCCATATAAAAAAAACCCCCACACACTCTCCTCACACGTACCTGTCTCCATCTAGCGCTTGTGCTTCCTGGCCCTCACGTCGCGGCTCTCGCACTGTCATGCCTAATTACAGGGAAAAGCGGGATGATGACAAAGCAAAATGCATTATAAAAGCGAGCTGCGCTTAAACAGGCTAATTAACTACTGTCAGCCGCCTTTTCCACATGCGACAAAGCGCTGGGTTTAATGGGATTTAATTAAAATTTATCAAAAGGCAGTTCATTACAAACACTCTGTTTCCACATTATGAATCATACAAATTTCAACAAATAAATGTGTCGCAGGAAGGACACGCAGTTATTTATTAACTGTAATACTGGCACACTGCTCAGAGGAACTCCAAATCCAATGTTGTGAGATTCTAGGTTAGACTATCTGACACATCTGCCCTTGCCGTTAAATGATCTTCTGGGTTAGCAGAATACAAATACATCTTATGCTCACTATCTCTGCTACTCAGATGCTCAACCTAAATCTTGCGGAAGTCAGAACATGCTTTAAATCCACTTTTGAAGGAACAGATCATACTAAATTCTGCCGTCATTTACTTACCCTCATGTTCAGTGCTGGTGTCATGAATGAAGTCCGCCTTGGATCCCATAGAGTAGATGTGTGTAATGCCTGTGTGTAAAAAAAAGTGTATAAAAACATTTCATTTGCATTGGTAACTGTTTATAGGGATAGTTTCCCCGAAAATGAGTAGCATAGTAGCATATTGCATGCATTCCCACCCTAAATTAGGACCATTTTGAAAAGATGTAAAATGTTAAACGCATGGCTACATAAATATGTACACTAAATTAAGGAAAAAACTATTCTGTAGACATAAGTGAGAATAAGTTGAGAAATGTTTGGCACATGCAACTCACCAGCTCATTTCATATTCTTCTGAAATGAGGAAATGTATGCTGGCCTTGCACAGAGGACCCTGGTGTTCAGCTTACTTTGGCAATCTTGGGGTGCGCAGCCTGAGGCTTTGGAGGCCCCTGGCAATCCGAGGTCCCGGGGCGTTGGGCCTACTGGCTCTATCCATAATCCAGCCATGCACATGTTGTTCCAAATCTGCATTTGAGTCCAAATCTGTACTTTTTTCTGCAGTGGAACACACAATGTTGTTTAAAAAAAAAAAAAAAATTCCCCCCATAAAATGAAAGCATATTGTGACCATGAACTGGGAAGCTTTAAAAAGGACCAAAAACACTATAAAAGTAGTTCATACAGCTGGTACAGGCATTGTTTGTTTTTGATATATTAAAAAGAGAAATGTCACCAAAGAAAAATCATACTTAAATGCAGTTATTTTAGCTCAAAACTCTCTTACTGTTAAAGCTACACTATGTAACTCTTGCCGTTCTAGAAGTTAATAAACAAAAGAGCATGTGTCCTGTGGAAGAACATTGTAGCCGTAGCTGCTTCTCTCTTTTTATGAATATGTTCATGAGTCACTCAGTTCTCGGCGCCGCCGTAGTGGTTGACATCCCACTTGGTCTAAAATAGAATATAAACAATTATTATAGGCGTACCGTAGCATTCATGATGTACTTGCTCATTCTATCATTATATTTTTTACATTTGGTACAAAAAAAGGTTACATAGTGTACCTTTAACTAAAATTAAAACTATTAAAAATGTCATTAACTGAAGTAAAACTGAAATAAAATAAATACTATATGAAAATGTAAACTCAATAAATAAATTTAAATTGAAACTAATTAAATATTGCTTAATATGTGTAAAGGTAATTTAAAGTCTTGTGCTTTTTATGCTTTTAATATTATAAGATTTTAATATTATAAGGCCACTTTGAGGCTATTCTGTAGTGTTAAAATGGTTTATAAATAAATGAACTAAATGAAATAAGTTGAAGTTGAAGTAGTAAAATGACTAAAAATGAAATAAAAATAAAGCTAAATAGAAATATTTGTAAAATAATAATTAAAACGGCAAAACCACATAACAAAATTACTAGAACTTAAACTGAATGAACACTTGGCCAAAATGCGGTTAAGCAATAGTTAAGAAATAGTTTTCTGGTTTAACTATTCCTTTACACGCTCTTCTGGGTTATCCCACAACACATTTCAGCAACCAACTAATTACTTTGACACAACTCTTGTAGAATAAAAAAAAAATCACTTTTATCAACTGCTTTACAAAACATAAATATGCCAATAAAGTGGAAGCAGCGAGCAAGTAATGACTGAGTTTGAGTCAGTAATGGCCGTCCTAATGAAAAGTATTGGCTGGGGGAGAGAAAGGAAAAGTCATTAGTGTTTTTCACAAGTAAGAATGGAGGGAGGGCCTGACATTTGACAGTCTCCTCTCTGTCTTACACTCTCCCTCTGTCCTGTTGTGTCCTGATGGCAGATGGATACTGCATGACAACAAGGTTATGAGGTCACAACCACACAGGGGGGCATGTGTGTGCACGTGCACGTGTGTGTGTGTTCCCTGCCAGTTCAGTACATGGATGAATGTGAGCATTACATGTGTCAGCAGACGGGTGACAGCACGGCATTCATTAATAAAAACAAAAAGAGTTTAGCACCAGTAGTGCAGAAGAGGGGCTCGAAAAGGAGTGCAGGGAAAAATGGGAGGGATAGGTTTCACAGACAGGCCTGAGTGTTCAATACTGACACGGTTGTGAGCTTTCTCTATCACTCTCTCGCTCCTTTTCTTGCTCCCTGACAGAGCCAACAAAGAGCTCACACTCCAGTCTATGCTGAGGTAAGCCAGATCATAATGAAGCTGAGGTCTCAAAGGGGATTCCCTTGTGTGGCGGCAAATCTCGGTGTGTGTGTGTGTGTGTGTGTGTGTGTGAGTGAGTGTGTGTGTAGCTACACACTATGAAAGTATGTACCCCTTAATAGAATGTCTCCAGAAGTGCGTTCAAACATCTTGGAGTGTTTAGTAGCTATCAAAACTCTCTCTCTCCGTCTCCATCTGTCTGTTCACTGCAGAAACGGCCAGGTTTTTCTATAAGGCTGCTTAACTAGCAAGTCTGCTTAGGTCAATGAGCGTCTTTGGCTATACTAATCAACCAGCTAGACCAGCACCAAAACCAGAATGGAAATTCATCAAAGTGATAGGTCACCCAGAAAAGTTCTGTCATTGTTTATTTACTCTTCTGTTTTTGTCTATACAATGAAAGCCAACGGCTATGCAACAGATTAGAAGAAAAAAAAGATACCAATTAGGCAATGTATACAATTTAAATAAATATATGCACTGCGTGTTTTAGTGTAGTAGTAGTAGTATATTTTTATTTGATGCCATGTCAGCATCTTAGGCTATTTTCATGGTAAAAACAAGTATAACAAATACAATAAAAACCAGCAAACAAACAAACACAAGTTATATTACACAAGATTTTTTTGCATTAACATGTGATAAAAATTCTAAAACTTTTTCTCGCAAAATTATACTAAATAACTCATTAAAGGTGCCATAGAATGCATTGATACAATATTTTAAATTGTTCTCTGATATCTACATAGAAGGTATGTGGCTTAGGTAAGGGCAAAAAATCTCCAGAAACGGTTTTACATGTCTATTTACAACCCTAGGATTTGTCCCTAGCATGAAATGGTCTGTTTTTACCTTATTTGGAAGGGTCATGAATAATAATGTTGAGCTCTGCTCTGATTGGCTGTTTCACAGTGCGGCTCAATGTTGAGCTCTGCTCTGATTGGCTGTTTCTGCAGCTAACCATGTCCCTTTAGTGGCTGGTGTTATTTTATTAGAATGCGTTATTTGTTTTCCGTGCCTTTCTGATTACAGACACCAACCCATCCCTGCACATCACAGCCCCTGCACAGCCTGGAACATAACATTTATTTCAATGATCTGCCATTTTCGCTATTATCCTCGCTTGTTTCTTCACAATACCTGCAGAACTTCTGATGGTTCGGCTGTGCAGGTTCGGCTGGCGGCTGGCATAGAACATGGGCGGGGAAATGCAAATGTTGGGGGCACAACAATTAGTGATCCCGACTGTAACGTCACAGTCGGTGTTATGTTCTGATTCGCCTGTTTTTCAGTGGTCTTTTGCATGCACGAGATTTACATAAGAAGGAGGAAACAATGGTGTTTGAGGCTCACGGTATGTCATTTCCATGTACAGAACAGTTATTATTCAACTATGCCAAGGTAAATACAGTTTTCCATTCTATGGCACCTTTAAGTGAGTTCACTTCATAAAAGAGTTTTCTACATTAAAAGCTGGACAGTCCAGTAAGTGTGTTTTAGTGATGCGCAGCACTACATTTTTTATGCGCTGCAACCCGTCAACCAAAATTGTTATGAGAAATGCTTATAAACCATTTGTTGTCCAAAAAAGTTTATTTGAAAATTAATTACGATTTTAAGTAGTAATATTAGTACTGTATTTTTAGTATTAGTATTGTGATGCGTGTGTGTACATATATATATATATTTTTCTTGAATAATTTTTTTTTATATTTAATTTTGCAGTGAAATATTATTAACATAAATATCTATTATTTTTGTTGTTATTATTATTATTTTTAGTCATATTGATGAATAATCATAAAATGTTTGGCCAAATGTTGCAGCTTCATAAACAAGAAAAAAACATTTACCCCACTGATTTTCATTGAAGGGTCAAAAAACGGAGAAAAAAATAATTCGGTGTTCTACAGAAAAATAAGGCCATACAGGTTTAGAATGACATGACGGTGATTAAATGATGACAGAATATTTGGGTGAACTCTCCCTTTTAAATTCAACTGACATTCAATAAACAGTATGTATAAATGCTCAGCCTCCCTCCTGAAACCTCTCCGTCTGTCAGCACACAGGACTGAAGCCCAGTTTAGCATTAGAGCTATATGGGATGGAGACAGAGAGACACATTATACTGTTCAGGGACCCTGCACAGCCCCAGACCCTCGTGGACTGGAATGCTGAAAACGAACAAATTAGGAGTGGATGGAGGAGTACGGGGGGATGTAGTTACGATTGGGAAAGAAAAATGTGCGATCAGTTGTTTTTGGACATGCATCATTTTCCCTGCAAAGGAGCCTGGCAGCTGCTGTGTGAGCAGGAAGGGGGTGCTGGGGTAGATGGGGGTCGGGGGAGGAGCTGAGCGGAGTTTGAGTGAGTTTGTTCTGGTGGACAATTGCTTGGAGAGAGAGAGATCGAGAGAGGGAGGGAGAGAGAGCAGGAGGGGATGGAGTGACTGAAATCACAAATGAAAAGGGGAGGTGGGGGTGTTACACAGAGACCACCTGTTTTGTTAGAGAAACAAACAAAACATGCTTTGAACTGATGAATGATATAAAAACATTTCCCAAAAATCATTTATTATTAGTGACGCTTGGGGATTTGAACAAATACATGACTATAAGCACTAAACTCTAGCGTGCAATTCGTCCCGTACCGTTTATGCTACAGACATGAGTGATACCTCAAAACATGCGGCGTGTTGAGGAGAGGTGTGCCAGAACTTTTCTAAGCAATCTGACTAACGATTTTCACTTGGAACAAGCAAACGCATCCTATAGACTTACACCACAAGAAGGATGTGAGTCATATTTACAGGCTAGAACACATAAGGTAATATATGCTTGCTCTGACCCACCTCAGCTTCTAGTATAACTGTATACGCAGTGTACAAATTGCTGTGTAAAATGCATTTACTGTAAGCCCCCCTGAGCAACATTTAAACCGTCTGTGCCACCTTTCCATTTGGCAATGAGGCCTTGGGGGTGGGCTCTGTTGACCAGAATCGATCACCTAGAAATGCCCTAACAACCACACAGCAACGTACTGGCAACCACCCAGAATACCCTAGTAAGCCACCAGTGGCTGGCTGCATAAACTACATGCTGCATGTATCTGACTAAAAATACAGTAACATACAGGAAAATATTACTAAATTTTAAAAGAACTGTTTTCTTTTTTAACATATTTTTTAAATGTAATTTATTCCAGTGATGGCAAAGCTGAGAGAGTCCAGTCAGTGACGCATGATCCTTCAGAAATTATTTTAAAAAGCTGATTTGGTGCTCAAGAAACATTTCTTATTATCATCAATGTTGAAAACAGTTGTGCTGCTTAAAGGGATAGTTCACCAAAAAATGAAAACTCATCATTAACTCGTCATGAATTACTCACCCTCATGTCGTTCAAAACCCGTAAGACCTTCGTTCATCTTCAGAACACGAATTAAGATATTTTTGGGTGAAATTTGAATAAAGATGTTGAATAAAGTATTTTTGTTTTCTTTGTACACAAAAAGTATTCTTGTAGCTTCATATCATTACAGTTGAACCACTGATGTCACATGGACTATTCTTTCTGGGCCTTGAATGTATCAGTTGCGTTGGTGTCTGTGCAGGATCAGAAAGGTCTCAGATTTAATTGAAAATATCTTAATTTGTGTTCCGAAGATGAACGAAGGTCTTACTGGTTTGGAATGACATGAGGTTGAGTAATTCATAACAGAATTTTCATTTTTGGGTGTACTATCCCTTTTATTTCCACTTTTGTGGAAACTGTGATATATTATTTTTCACAATTCTTTGACGAACAAAGTAAAAAAAAATAAAAAAAACAGCATTTATTTGAAAGTTATTATATTATAAATGTCAAGCCCAAACTTTTGAACTGTATTGTAGATCTACGCCAAGAACTGATCAGGATTTATTTTATTGTCCAAAACCCCACTTGACCTAAAGCGTTTCCAAACTTTTGGACTGTGCTTTCTGTTAGTCAGTGTTTTTGTGTGTAAAAGTGTGAGGATTGAGATCCATATGTATTCTGTTGAGGTCGGAGACCTTATGGGCGCCGGCAGCATATATGGAGGAAATGCTAGGTTTAGTTCAGCTAGCTAGGCTGAAGAGATTAAGGGCCTGCCCAACACGGGACCTTAAAGTAAATCACTTCATACACTCCTAGATGGTAGACTACACATATACATCTGCCTTCCACCAGAGAGATCGATAAAACCAAGTGTGTGTGAGAGGACTGAAAAGAAAATCACCAAACTGCCCCCATATCTCTGAAAACACACATTTTGAGGCAAAGCGTGACGGAACACCTTTGTCTGTCTGTGGCCCATCTGCACAACCTGGACACACACACACACACAAATTCCTTCTCTGAATGCAGCATTTGGCAGAATTTGAGGCTGACACTGCTGATGTCATTTGCAGCAATGAGTCATTGGGCCCACACTCCTGCTGTGTGTACTGGGCCCCTCACACACACACGTCTGGAACCAAACCTGGGCCCATCTTTTTGCTTCCCTTGGCATCGGAAGTCATATATTTATGAGTGTGCCAAGACAAAACAAATATCCCTCATCTCTTTTCTCCTCTTCTTTTAAATTAAACTCTTTTTCTCTCTTTTCCCCCTCGCCGGTTTAGCAAGCTAGCACGACTCGTTGGCCCTCTGGACACACTCTATTCTGCCACTCTATTGTCGATCCGACAGCCATTGTTGTATGGAGAAAAAGAGACCCCCGCCGTTCTTTCTCTCTCTCACACACACACACTCACACCCACACATACACACACATTCCACAAGCACAAAGGTCAAAGGGTACAGCTGCCTCAATAAAGCAACGGGAGTGTGTGTGCGAGTCTTAAAAAGAGAGTAAGTGGGGGGAGTGAGGGAGGTGACGGATTCATTTTTTATTTTTTCCTCTTTTCTGGGCTGAAAGAGTGAGCGAGGGTGGGGAGAAGAGGAGACGCACGGCAGCTATTCTGCTGCCTGAAGGACTCTTGTCAATTGGGGAATTTTTGAGAAAACTTTTCAAATTGAATTTTGAGGCTTTGTCTCAATGTTTGGGAGACCATGCTTGTTTGCGCATGTCCACAAGGCAAAAAATTTTCTCTCGTTTTTCTGTGACGTCTTTTTCAATGTTAACGGAATACCATAGAATTGAACACTTTTTCCTTTGGGACTTGGAAAAAAGAAGAAGAAATCCCTTCAGACGAAGGCCGTATTGATTTTTGTTGTTGTTGTTGTGCTATCTCAGGGTGTTGAAGTGTTAAAGCAGGGTGAGACTGACCTTAGGCCACTGGGCATCAAAACAGGTTGTGAAGCTGAGAGATGGACGGTTGGTTTAGAAACAACATGCTGAGTGGACGCTCTAGAGACAGTCTGTCTGTCCAACCTGAAAGATACATGATAATAGGGTTTAGAAACAGACAACTTTATGTGAACATACAGACTGACAGATGCTTATTCTGTTAGCTTCACATCCCCCTTAGAAAATTTGAGCTTCCTATCATCACTAAACCACAGATACATCCTTTGTGAGGAGAGAAAAATAAAGAAAAAAGTGAAAATCAACTTTGCATTTGCTACCCAATTAACTTTTATAATGTGATGCACTTTTGGAAAAAAAAAACATACGGTACACTACCATTTAAAAGTTTGGAGACGGTAAGAAGTCTCTCACGCTCATTAAGGCTGCATTTATTAGATCAAAAGTACAGAAAAATCATTAATATTGTGAAATATTTTTGCAACTTAAAATCACTGCTTTATTTTTAAATATATTTTAAAATATAATGTATTCCTGCGATGACAAAGCTACATTTTAAGCAGCCATTACTTCAATCGTCAGTGTCACATGACCCTAATATGCCTCTTTGACGCAATCTGTAAAAAGTGCTATACAAATAAAAGTGATTTGATGCTAAAGAAACATCTTACAATGTTATCACTGCTGAAAACAGTTGAAACCTACTTTTTGTGGAAAATGTGATACATTTCTTTTACAAATCTTTGATGAAAAGGAAGTTCAAAAGAGCAACATTTATTTGAAAATAGAAATCTCTTGTAACATGATAAATGCCTTTACTGTCACATTTGATCAATATAATGTGTCCCTGCTGAATAAAAGTATCAATTTCTTTCAAAGAAAACTATCTGCAAACTATAAATGTTTGAACAGTAGTGTACAACCGGAAAAAATGTATTCTATCCATCAAGAACTGATTGGACCTTGACAAGTGGGTGTTTAATACCAGAATGTTAAGTACAAATTTGCAGTAGATTTTTGTGAGGATTACATTTTTGTCCCAGGCATCAGGCCATATTTATTTGAGCCTCTACCAACTGGGAACCAAGATGGTGGAGAATGAAGGTCAAGCTCACCCTCGAGAGCTTCATGATGTCACTTCCCAGTCACTTTATTTGCTATTATTGCTGTAACCTTTACATTTACATAAATTTAAACAACCTGAAGGTACACATTTTATCAGTTCATGTGTTCTCTGGGACTCAAACCCATGACTTTGGTATTGCTGGCACCATGCTCTAAAGCCTGAGTTCCAGAAATGCTTCAGGTTGTAACTAGTTTTAAATTACAGCAAAAAGGCTGAATTATCCTCAACAGCAGCCTCAAACAATGTCTAACTAGCAGCTATCAGAATAAATAGCAGCCTTGGTGACATCAGACAAAAAGAAAAGTTGTTTTAGAGGTGGAGCTTTTTTGATGAAAGTTTGATCATGAAGAACAAACCTTTACTTCTTTGGCTCAAGCGTGCAGAATCGCTCAAAATAACACCCGAAACGTGAGGTAAGAAAGCAATAAGACTATTTGGATTTCTCCTCGTCTCGAATAACATAAGCAACCGAAGGATCAAAGATGAAAGAAGCACTCTAGATATAATGTGAATGAAAGATGGATGAGATCGTGGGACCACCATGCAATTTTCTGTGTGAATATCCGAGGGCAAACGATTACCCATAACTCACGGCTATGTTTTCGGATGCTCTCATATAGATCTAAGGGTTTGTGAGAGCGTGTGGTATCAGAATAAATAGCGGCCTTGGTGACATCAGACAAAAAGAAAAGTTGTTTTAGAGGTGGAGCTTTTTTGATGAAAGTTTGATCATGAAGAACAAACCTTTACTTCTTTGGCTAGCGTGCAGAATCGCTCAAAATAACACCCGAAACTTGAGGTAAGAAAGCAATAAGACTATTTGGATTTCTCCTCGTCTCGAATAACATAAGCAACCGAAGGATCAAAGATGAAAGAAGCACTCTAGATATAATGTGAATGAAAGATGGATGAGATCGTGGGACCACCATGCAATTTTCTGTGTGAATATCCGAGGGCAAACGATTACCCATAACTCACGGCTATGTTTTCGGATGCTCTCATATAGATCTAAGGGTTTGTGAGAGCGTGTGGTTTGTGAATAAAGTGGAAGAGAGAACATGAGACTGTGTGGGTGTATGAACTGTATTGTATCGGATATTCGGCTGGTATGGTGTCATGTTAATAAATTAATCATCTGAAATGAACACCCTCTAATGACTCTCTCTCTCGCTCTCTCTCTCTCTCTCTCTCTCTCTCTCTCTCTCTCTCTCTCTCTCTCTCCCTCTCTCTCTCCAGTTCTGTTGCTTTACCAGCGTAATTTTTACCAGCCCAGCTGTACTTGTCATCGGCCCCATTATTAACTGTAGCAGTTTGTTTTTCTCTCTCCTACAACATAAAGAATGCAAGGCTTGAACGAGAAAGGGAGGAGAACATGTCGAAAGAGGGAGAAGAAAGAGTGAGGGAGAGAGAGAATGTCCCTGTCAGAGATCAGAGCTGTGGTGGCTGCGAGACCAAAAGAGAGATTAAGCAGAGGGGGTTCCTGGTGACGACTTAAAGACCCGTCTTTTCATCAGTCGCTCCCAGTCGACGCTGCCTACAGGTGCAATCAGAAACGTAGAGAGACACTTGACTTTCAGTCCTTGACTCCTCACCTTTCCTCACCTCCGCCTTTAGAAAGAAAACGCAGGGGAGGTGGCCTGTACTTCATTCTCCTCTCCCTCGCTCATTTCGCACATTTGATATGCAGATGACTGACCGGCTTTTCAAATGGCCAAATTGCAGGCGGCTAGGAAACGATATCTCGATCTCTCTGACCTTCAGGAGGGTCCCCATAGCAACGTGGTTTTAAGGCTCCTGTGGCGACATTCAAGTCAAGCGCGCCGGTCTTCGGGATTTTTAGCCTTGCCGCCAAATCCTGTTCAAATCTGATTATAGAGGATTATCTCCTAATTGATTTCACTCCAGGCCAAGTTTGAGTTTTTTCTTTCTTTTTTAATAACACAACAGAAACTGTGCTCTACTTCACAGAAAAGCACAGCTGTTGTCAGGAAGAAAGCAGCTAGCCTAATGTGTGTAGGCCTATACAAAATATTTTTTAAAAGACTTAAAGCATATATCGTGGTAAATATATGTAAATATTATATGCAAATTAATTTTTTTGCAAACAATAAGCCTATTGTACACACCCACACACACCAAATTCTTTCATTATAATATTATTGACTATTAAAAGAATGTTTAAAGACTTATGTTATGTATGGAGATTCATATCTGAGACATTGGCCTTGATTTTGGTTTAAACTGATAAAAAGGAAAGCGAGCAAAGGCCTCATAAGATTTAGGCAAGCACATGACGTCATCAAAACAACCAGCTGAGTTTAATATTCTCTCATACAACAAAAAGTCTGTGAAATGTTTAAAGGGGTCATATGATGCGATTTCAAATTTTTTCTCTTGGTGCATAAAGAAGATCTGTAAAGTTGCAAAGACTAAAGTCTCAAATCCAAAGAGATATTCTTTATAAAGAATATCCGCCGGCCGCGCCGTTCTCAAGCCCGCCACCTCTGCTCACTCAAGCCCGCCGTGTGTTTCGTTGTGAAAGCGAAACTACTTTGTTGGCCTTCCAAAAGAGGACACGACTAGAAATCAGTGGTTAAGTTGTATTTACAACACTGTTCCAGAACACTTCAACCCAAACATTCAGATGTGTGCAGCACATTTTATGGAGGACTGTTTCCTGATCCTGGGAGAGTAGACTACAATGACGGCTGTTCTGACTCACAGACTGTAAGTACGTTTTTTATACTTAAATAATTTGCCAATGAAGATTCAAACGCGATTTTTGAGCAGTGTAGAGTAGCACTTGTTTGTCATTTCTCTGATCACAAATGCAGGCATGGTTTTATGTTTAAAACGACAGTAAAAGTAATTATAATCAGTAATTATGTTCCCACTGGATGCAACAAATGCCTCGTTTATAATGGGTTTTCATGTTTTTGTCTTGGTAAGGGGCATAACATTTCCACGCTTGAGGTATTCGGGCAATCACAATTCACTAGATAGCTGGCCAATCAGAGCACACCTTGCTTTTCAGACCGATGAGTTTTGTAAAAATCGACGCGTTTCAGAAAGGCGGGGCATAGAGGAGAAACAATACTGTACAGTATGTGGAAAATAATGTGTTTTTTGAACCTTAAACCGTATAAACACATTTCATTACACCAAATGCACAAAATAATGTTCTTTTTAGCAACATCATATGACCCCTTTAAAATACTATGATACGCTCTTCAATCCCCCTGGTACTTTGTAATATCCTTATTCGTTAAAATTGAATGTGAGCTATGCCTTTTTATTTATTTATTTTCTCTCTCTTATTTGATTATATTTTGTATTATTATTTGTGTTCCTTTTTAACGCAATAAAAAAAATCATACACCTGGCATGGTCTTTGTTGTGAAAAACAGGCGATGGATTTATCTCACACCACAATAACCTACTCACATTAATGGAGCAATGATGTTGTTGCGAGATCAAATCCTTGTAGGCTACTTCGACTCTAAGTGCGTGACAGCTTAATGAACTTGACTGCTCGAGTCTGTGAGACGCGCCGGAAATTAAGCGTTAGCGTTAGTTCTGGCAGGTCACGTGAGCCAAGCTTGCATCAGCTGATTCTCAGCTGATCACATCTACCTATAGGGATACGACACCTATCGCGGCATTCCTATATAAGCTCTATTCAGTATTATTCAGCAGCTTTTCAGCTTGCTCCGGAGCAAATTACCCTCCTCCATCCCCAGCTCCTCCTTTCGCCACAGTCAGGACTTGGCTTTCTGTTATTCCTTGCTAATCAGACTCCTTTATCTTGAATAAAGTGTTACACTTAAATATCATTGAGTACATTAATGATATCTGCCTTGTTCTGTTCTGTTAACCCTAGGGGGGTTATTATTGCTGCTCTCCTTGCTCATTCATGACCGGCTGCATGGATGGGCAGGGAGGTTTTTGCTCAGAACAGAACCATATCACCAAATCAAACTTTATGCTAAGTGTCTATCATTTTGATGATAATGGTCCTGACAGAAGTTAAGTCGTGACGTTGCAGAGAAAATGATTTCGCATCAAGTGGATGCGAATGAATGTTATGAGTGCATTCGCTCTTAATGTGAAATCTGTGAAACCAGATTCAACCAGAATTGGGAAAATGTATCGTTTAAGGGCTGCCTCTGCCTCCCTTTGAATTCAATGAGTTGGCATTTTTATTTAGGCTAATGGCCGTGCCCACAAATAATGAATTGGAATTTTAAAGGAAATTCAACAAAGTTGGCATATGTGCAAAGTTGATGAAATATATGGAATATAAAATATAAATGTATTACATATGATAAATAGGTTAAACATTTCTATTTGTGAGATTTCAAACCAATTTTTTCCCGAAGTGGATGGCAAGCTGCAGGCGACAGGTTCATGATGAAATGTCAATGCACTAAATTAATAAAATGGATCAAATGTCAATTTTTTTTTAATCTAAAGATATCATGTTTATACTATCAAAATGTAACACTTGCACAATTTTATCACAAAGTCTATATTTTTTTCCAAATAATGTGAATCATTACGTTTTAATTAAAGTTTAGCATTATGTAAAATTCTGGGGTACTTTGTAAGGTTTTTTATTTCTTTTTGAATGCAGATTGGATATATCTGTAGCACTTTTTGAAGTTAATCATATAATTCATTTATATCCTATGAGTTCAACTGGGGAAAAAAGGTAACCACTCAGAGACAGCAATGATTTTAAATGGAGATTAAAAGGAGACTTTTGCTTTAATTCTTGCAAAACCTAATTATCTACGCCATCCACATTAATTGTATCACTCTATTGACTGTATGTCAACAATTGTCTTAATTTGCTGACATTTTTATTTTTAAATGTCCAAGGAAACTGTAGGAGAACAACCTGTGACACAGTTGAGAAATTCCCTGAGCAAACCATGGGCGATAAAATACTCCTCTGGGTCATTAAAGGCATACAAGCACATTTTAGAAAAATGATTACGCAATAAAGATGACTGCAGAAGCCTATAAGGCCATTTCTAAGTGTTCTTCTCTCCCTTGTGTTCCAGAACCTTTCTCTTCACACCTAAATCACATTGCACCAATGACAGGATTGTAGCACGACATAAGCGTTCCCAGGCCAATAACACAGCCGTCGCCTCTGCATCACCTGTAACTATGTGGAAACCTCACGGGGGCAATCAGTACCAGATTTTGCGAGTTTTCATAAAAATGCAATTGTTGCCAGAAGGCAATGTTGCTTTGGCAACTGAATGGCATTAAGGAAAACATAAAGAAGGATCTAAAGGAAGGCAATAAAAGAGAAAGAGAGATACAGTCTGAAATAACTAATACAAGAAAATATATTTCTGTGCACTTAAAGAACACATTTGTTTCTCTACTGGCAACGGATGGTGACTGTAAACGCCACTGTTTACTTTAGAGTAGTTCTGGCAGGTCACGTGAGCCAAGCTTGCATCAGCTGATTCTCAGCTGATCACATCTACCTATAGGGATACGACACCTATCGCGGCATTCCTATATAAGCTCTATTCAGTATTATTCAGCAGCTTTTCAGCTTGCTCCGGAGCAAATTACCCTCCTCCATCCCCAGCTCCTCCTTTCGCCACAGTCAGGACTTGGCTTTCTGTTATTCCTTGCTAATCAGACTCCTTTATCTTGAATAAAGTGTTACACTTAAATATCATTGAGTACATTAATGATATCTGCCTTGTTCTGTTCTGTTAACCCTAGGGGGGTTATTATTGCTGCTCTCCCTGCTCATTCATGACCGGCTGCATGGATGGGCAGGGAGGTTTTTGCTCAGAACAGAACCATATCACCAAATCAAACTTTATGCTAAGTGTCTATCATTTTGATGATAATGGTCCTGACAGAAGTTAAGTCGTGACGTTGCAGAGAAAATGATTTCGCATCAAGTGGATGCGAATGAATGTTATGAGCGCATTCGCTCTTAATGTGAAATCTGTGAAACCAGATTCAACCAGAATTGGGAAAATGTATCGTTTAAGGGCTGCCTCTGCCTCCCTTTGAATTCAATGAGTTGGCATTTTTATTTAGGCTAATGGCCGTGCCCACAAATAATGAATTGGAATTTTAAAGGAAATTCAACAAAGTTGGCATATGTGCAAAGTTGATGAAATATATGGAATATAAAATATAAATGTATTACATATGATAAATAGGTTAAACATTTCTATTTGTGAGATTTCAAACCAATTTTTTCCCGAAGTGGATGGCAAGCTGCAGGTGACAGGTTCATGATGAAATGTCAATGCACTAAATTAATAAAATGGATCAAATGTCAATTTTTTTTTAATCTAAAGATATCATGTTTATACTATCAAAATGTAACACTTGCACAATTTTATCACAAAGTCTATATTTTTTTCCAAATAATGTGAATCATTACGTTTTAATTAAAGTTTAGCATTATGTAAAATTCTGGGGTACTTTGTAAGGTTTTTTATTTCTTTTTGAATGCAGATTGGATATATCTGTAGCACTTTTTGAAGTTAATCATATAATTCATTTATATCCTATGAGTTCAACTGGGGAAAAAAGGTAACCACTCAGAGACAGCAATGATTTTAAATGGAGATTAAAAGGAGACTTTTGCTTTAATTCTTGCAAAACCTAATTATCTACGCCATCCACATTAATTGTATCACTCTATTGACTGTATGTCAACAATTGTCTTAATTTGCTGACATTTTTATTTTTAAATGTCCAAGGAAACTGTAGGAGAACAACCTGTGACACAGTTGAGAAATTCCCTGAGCAAACCATGGGCGATAAAATACTCCTCTGGGTCATTAAAGGCATACAAGCACATTTTAGAAAAATGATTACGCAATAAAGATGACTGCAGAAGCCTATAAGGCCATTTCTAAGTGTTCTTCTCTCCCTTGTGTTCCAGAACCTTTCTCTTCACACCTAAATCACATTGCACCAATGACAGGATTGTAGCACGACATAAGCGTTCCCAGGCCAATAACACAGCCGTCGCCTCTGCATCACCTGTAACTATGTGGAAACCTCACGGGGGCAATCAGTACCAGATTTTGCGAGTTTTCATAAAAATGCAATTGTTGCCAGAAGGCAATGTTGCTTTGGCAACTGAATGGCATTAAGGAAAACATAAAGAAGGATCTAAAGGAAGGCAATAAAAGAGAAAGAGAGATACAGTCTGAAATAACTAATACAAGAAAATATATTTCTGTGCACTTAAAGAACACATTTGTTTCTCTACTGGCAACGGATGGTGACTGTAAACGCCACTGTTTACTTTAGAGAAGATGAAATACCAGGAAGAAGAGATTGATGGTAGAGTGGAAAGAAAAATAAAGAACATTAAATCAGTTGCACGTTCAGTGGAAATCCACAAAACGTCTTAGGTTACTTATGTAACCATGGTTCCCTGAGTAGGGAACGAGACACTGCGTCCTCTAGGGGTCACTATGGGGAACCTAGAGGACGCAGTTCGAAGTTCCCATGAAAGGGAACGTCTCAGATTACTTATGTAACCATGGTTCCCTGAGTAGGGAACGAGACACTGCGTCCTCTAGGTTCCCCATAGCGACCCCTAGAGGACGCAGTTCAAAGTTCCCATGAAAGGGAACTCAATGCATTCGAAAACAAATACACACACACAGTAAAGAGAAGCCAAGAATGCATTGTAAAGTTTGATGTGTTTTTTAATCAACATTTCTTCAAAGGAATGTATTAGTTGTTTAACCCTTTTAAAGGCATGTATGCAGGAGGGAAAACAAGAGAGGGATCGTGAGGGAGGGGGAGATGGAGGGATAGACACGGAAAAGAAAACAGCACACACAAACATGGTGTTTTACAAACGTCAGAACACATCACTGGAGAGGAATGGAGGTCTTTAAAGTGGCCACCACCCGCTGGCTATTGGCACAGAGAAACACGTACACACAACTGAAGCGTTCTCTAAAAAAATACACACTTTGTGGTTCGTCCCCGCTTGTGTCTGCGTACAGAATACTGGTCCCAGCGTTCATGGCGAAAGCAAGTGCACAAAGAACCGCTCGATGTGAAAGACAGAAGATGGACCTTTCTGAGGCCAGATGTTCGATAACCGAGACCTAAAAAAGGGAGGATGGTGAGCAGAGAGAGTTTGTGTCTCCTCGTGTGTCCTCTGTAATCCGAACGCAACACGTCGGTCCGTCTTCGAAAGATGTGCACGTGTGTTTCGGACATACGCACACACACGTATCCAAGTCCATGTGCACAGGGTCAGAGACATGGCTTACGCTGATTGTTTTAGTAAATGCAACAGAAATTGAACAGAAATCGAACGCTTAAATATGTATGAAACAGCCCACAAATACAACAGCGCCGAACAAACGGAACACCTCCACATTTTAGGCAACTTGATATTGAAGTAACAAAATCCAAATTGGCGTGTAAGAAGAAAACATCAATGTGACAGGAAAACAATGTCATGTTGTTTCTTTTTTCTCACAGTCTTGATGCACCAGAGTGATACAAAACGAAATGCTTTTGAGAGACAAATATTGAAGCTTTCTAGGCAGATTGAAAACAGTAACAGCTTGTTCGAGTCCCAACGTCAGTCACAAATCACATCTGCAAAATAAGACCAACATATTTGGGTATGAATGGCTTGTTATTAAGTGCGTGTATGCGGTGTATTTCTTAGCGATAACATTCTTTTACACGTTTTATACAAAACGCACTGTGACAATGGCAGTGAAACAGAACACAATTTGTACTCCTAAGGCCAGAAACATATTCTATGCAAGTATGCGGATGCTTGGTTAACACATTGCAAATGCTAGAACATATGTTATATCAGCCGTTTTCGAAATACAAAATGTACAAATTGGTTACAGTTCAAGTAAAACATGGTAACAAATTAATAAATAGTTTTTTCCCCCCACATTACATGTGTGGGGCTTCATTACTATTTACTAGGCTACTAGTTAACTGTTTCCAGAATAGCATACTAGCATACAGTTCTTACTATGGAACCTCACACATGACATGCAGAAATAAAGATAAAATGGGCACAAATTTAAAATTTGTTCTCATAATTTATTAATTAGTTCCCTCGCTTTAGTTTATTAGTGGCCATGTTGTACTACTTTGTTCCCTCACTTTAGTTAAACTGTGGATTTAACTAAACAACAGAGCTAATTAATGAAACGTGGCCACAAATTAATAACTCGTAGGAATGAATTCTTAATTTGTGGCAACAATATCTTGTTTTCCACCCACATGTCATGTATGGGGCTCTGTAGTTACTATTACTGCCATATAGCTCATTTTTCTCTGCTAATTAGCTAAAGCTAGTCAAATTTTGAATTCAGCCTTTGAATCACTTTAGCTAACATTTCCAAATAGCATACTGTATGACAGACATTTTAAGAACAGTATTCTATTCCAAATTCAGCAATTGATTAACAGAAGCTAACTAGTTTTATAAGATTCTTTGCCAAACTGTTGATATGCCATGTCAGAGAAAACTGACCATAGTTTATGCTAATATGTGCTGAGAATGCAACTGAGTCCTGACACATTTCAGAAAGCAACGGCGTGTAGTTGGAAGCGTTTTTGCGTTCACATACTTGCGTAGCGTGCATTTCAGGCCTAAAAGAGAGATTTTCATTGGCACTAACAGAGATATACACACAGCTAGTTACAAAGCTGCATGATTGTGTGTGTGTGTGTGTGTGTGTGTTTGTGTGTGTGAGAGAGAGAGGAGAGAAAGAGAATGTGAAAGAACAATGCTAATCACGGTATTTGTTGAGGTAACCAGCATATATGTCCAATCAGAATGGCTTTTAATTGTGTTTTGGAGCTGTGCATGTGTGTATGTGATGAAAATCTCTACAAGAGCTTTTCTGTGTGCCATGGCCATTGAGTCTTTCTCTCTGTGTGTGTGTGTGTATGTGTGTGTGTATGTGTGTGTGTGAACATGTCTACCAAATTGAGATGTGTCTGATACTCAAGAATTTGAAACGAGTCTAGAAAAATTTCCACTTCACTTCATGTGAACAAAAAAGAGCGCTGTGTGTCTGTAAAAGAGTAATTCTGTGTGTCCATCTATCCTGTTGTCCTCTGAGAGAATCAGTTTCGTTCTTCCCCTCATCTGACTCTTTGTATCTCAGAAGACCATCAGGCCCAAATCTGCCTCTTCCACTGCTTCCGACGAGTTTATTAAAAACCTTTCCATCCCTCTCTCTCTCTCTTCTCCTTCAATCATCTTTCAACTTTCCTTCTCTCCCCCCACCTCCCCCTCCCCCTATTTTTCTCTTTTAATGTGTGATTCTTCCATAGTTTCACAGTCTTTCTAGAAGTTTCCTCGCTCGTGCGTTTGCTTTCCCAACAGGCGGTGTTCGCATTCTTTTCTTTTTATTTCACCCCCATCCAATTCTTCCCTCCTTTCTGGATTTTTCCCCTTTTTTTTCCAAGCGTCTTTAAAAATAATAATAAAAAAAACTTTCTCGGATTGTTCTACCTCAACACATTCACAAACGAGGTCTAGCTTCAAAACTACATCAGAGTACAAGGAGCTATAAAAATATATGTGTAGAGCGGAGCAGACTCCAGGGAAAAAGGAAAATGAGGGGGAACTCAAAACAAACTCGGTTTCTGCAACGGAATCAAAGCATTAAATTAATTTACAACTCAAAAAGGGGAAGAAACAAGGTCAGCATGTCATAAAAAATAGGTAAACAAAAATTAGGCCTAGCAAACTAACTTTACATGAAAAAAAAAATCTAAAAATGATTTTACTGAGTATTCATATATAATTATAATCTATGTGTTGAAAGCGATAAAAAAAATTTTTTTGATGTTCGCTCATATTTTTGTGTTTTGGTTTTGAAACAGTCTAACAAACACACGCTCCCATGCTCACACTAACACTGTACTCAAACACGCACTCATCCGCACGCAAAAACACTCGCGAGTTGTACTGAAGCACGACGGTCGCAACGTGTGCGACAGCAGTGTTGGAATATTTATCCTACACACTCACAAAATACACACGTTATTAAAATATACAAGATTCTCCACGCCACTACAACTCCACCAATCAAACACATGGGTTCTAGACCAGGTGACTGCAGCCCTGTGTGACGATTGGCTGAATCGATGGCCCCTCCCCCTTTCGAAGGAGTTTAACACAAACTAGACTATTTGCTATTTGTGAGTAAATGTAGCATTCGAAGTCAAAGTTCACATGTTGTCTTTGTAGGTTTGGACAAGTTGAGTTTTCTTTTCTTTTTTGTGTGTTTATAGTCTTTTTGCAAGTACATCAGAAAAAGTTTTGATGCTTGTGCTCCAGAATGGCCCCCCAAAAAGGAGTTCATGTTTTTTTTCAGTTGGCTGAATCCCTCCAGGAGGTCTTCTCTAGCTTTAAGATCTTTTCCCCATGTGGGATGTCAAAGAGAGGGAGGCCCTCACATCAGGACAACCTCTCTCTAACAAAAGGCCGAAGTTGGGTGAGTTGCGAGGAATGGTAACACACACACACACACACACACACACACAGACACACTCGACCTCGAGCGGTCAGCGTGTCGGAGAAATGCATGTGAAGGTAAAAGGATCTGATCTACAGGGATGCAGATTGTGGGGGCGGGGCTTGGAGCGGGGTTTAGGTAGTCGTTTAAGGTGGGTGTGGTCTTAGCAGATGTTTTCGTAAGGTCACCTCCGGTTCTCATACTTTATAGTAGATGTTGGCGGGACTCTGAGGGGGCATCTCCTGTACGATGTAGACCGGATGGCCGTAATCCCCACTCACTTTCTCGTAGTGCGGGCAGTAGGCGGAGTCAGAAGTCCGCAGCGGGATGATGATGTCGCTAGGCTCCGAGCCGTTGTTGTTGCCGCCTCCTACGCCCCCGCCGCAGCCCCGTTTGGGCGAGGTCAGGGAGGAGAGGGAGAGTGGAGGGTGGTGTGATTCCGAGTGCTTGGCGTGTCGTCGTCGGTAGCACACCACGCAGATCACGGCTGTTACGAGCAGTAGGAAAGCCGAACCGCCGGCTGCACCTGCGATAACGGCGATGTTGGAAGGGAGAAGGGGGCCGTTTTCTCCACCAGGACCTCTAGGGGGAATTCTGGGATGTGTGTTGTTTCCAGCACCTGCAAAACAGAGAAGAATTTGATCAATTCAACAGATATATAAAGACACTCCATATATGTGATCATTTTGAGTCTTTTTGACCTAAATGTATTTATTTATTTCAACATTTCAAGAAAATAATATAAAATAATGAAATACGTAAAAAGTTCAATGCTTAATTCAGTGTCATTAATAATAATTTTTGAGAAAATTGCTTTTTGTTAGGAGTTTATTCTAACATACACTACCTTTCAAATGTTTTAGGGTCAGTACAATTTTTTGTAAGATAATATAGGGCTCAGGGCTGCACAATTAATTTAATTTCTAATCATGATTACAATTACGGATGCCACAATTATGTAATCGTTCAAAGATGCAACTATAAAAAAAGGTCCACTTACATTATTCTGCGTGCTTAAGATATGTTTTTTTCCCCTACATGTTATCTTGCTATCAATGTTTTTCAGGAAGAGTGTTTTCAACTTATTTTCATATAAAAATATGACATGCAGTTGCTTCAAATAATAGTATAAAACTATCCAAACCATCATTCAATGTGAATTGTGATAATGGTAGTTAATCGCAATTACAGGAATAATCAACAATTATGATTTTTGTCATAATAATAATATAATATAATAATATATAGCCTTAATATAATCATTGTATCTTTACTGTATAATTTGAAAAACATTCAATCTTATGTGTATATATACTGTATATATATATATATATATAGTAAAGGACATTCCTGTGGACACTGAATGACTTTTAGCAAAGCAGCAATCTGTCACACCACATTAAAGAGTGACAAAACTAAATTTATGGTTTGAAGTTTGTAATAAACTGGGCAATATGAAAGCTACAGATCCATCAAAAATTCAAGTTTTTCTTGCTTATAATCACATTTCCCTACAAACAGCTTACTGTGATAGTTGCTAAAATGATAGATTGTGTCACATATTGCTTCTTTGAACAAACATGGACATTAGATTAGTTCACACAAGTCTCCTAAATTGACACTCTAAAAAATGCTGGGTTATTTCAACCCAATGTTGGGTCAAATATGGACTAACCCAACTGTTGGGTTAAAAAGCTAATTTAAAAATGTAACCAAAATTTAACCCAAATTTAGTCCATATTTGACCCAACATTGGGTTGAAACAACCCAGCATTTTTTAGAGTGTAGTTTTATCAAGTTCAGTATTTTTGTCAGGGAAACTTTTCCGAGTATTTCTGGACTGCATGTGGTGATGACACCCATTAGTGAGATGACCACCTTTAACTTGTTCCCGTATTGGAGCGTGGACTCAGAGAAGTGCCCTCTGACACTTACATGAGTATTAGTCTGATGTAGCGGGTTCATTAGCACTGCCACATCCTGCCCTCTAGCATCGCCTTCCTCCGTCTACCTCGTCATCTGATGGGCTAGTTAATGACTTTAACCAATCAAATGGAACAAATTAAATGGGGCCAGTCATCTAACCCTTTGATTGGCTTGTTCATGTCCTTAACAGATCAGACCGAACCAATTAGAGTCCTCCATGTTCACTCAAACTGTCAGAAATCTGAATAAAGTTTGGAGGATGTTGTAAAATACTGGACTTTTCTCTGAACTCGCTGACCAGTGACTCACATCACAATGAGTCAAGGTGGATTGGGTTTCCGTGAACATGCACGTTTTGGCACGGCCGTAAAACACGCAGTGTAAACCTGCGGTCAGCCACTGCGGTCTGGCAATGGAGACGTGAACCGCAATCATCAGACCGTTGAGTTGAAAAATAAAGATGAGGAGATGAGTATTTGGACACAGCATTAAGGCCTGCTCACAACAAGAACGAAATGTAAAAGTGACAAATCTCAGACAAAAGGTCTATTCACCATGAGAATAAATTGGAAAAACCTACCATAATCAGTCAAAGTGTAATCTCCAGTATAAATAGCTTCATAGAAGTGCTCTGTTTTTTTTAACTCAAAGTCTCTTTTGAGTGAATAGCCATGCTGAATATTTCCTCTCTGTGTGGAAACTGGCCTTTACAGTACTTGCTGATGAGGCTACACTATGAATTATTCTTAATATAGCAAAAATTTTGCTGTTGGAAGTTGTTTATCATTCTCTTTTCTTTGCCCTAAAAGCTGTTAAACACTCAGAGTACACACCAGGGAGTAGCAGCTCTAAATGTTCTCCTCTGTAATAAAATAAACATTCTTTTTTTTTTTACAAATGAAACATGAGCTGTGGTTTATGTGCTGCAGGTTTGAACACTGGAATGGTGTATTTAGCCTCTTCTATGAACAACAGCTGAGAGCGCATTTTAATAGATGTGGGATCTATGAGGCTATATTAGTCATTTATCTTTACATAACGGGATTATGGCGTGTGGGAGGCATTTCGCAGGGGAAATGAAAGCCAATCTAAACGCTGTGGCTTGATTGGGCTCTTTAAGACGAGGAACCTGAGGAAGTACAAAACAACACAATAGAGATGTGCTAGATAACAACCACATGGTCATTCTCAAAGGTGGACTGCCTTACTATAAAAGACTTTATAGGTTATTAAAGGGGCACTTCAAACAAAAATGAAAATCTAATATGTAGAACTTTCTTTCTTGATTCAAAATGAGATGTTTTGCACAATGTCCAAGCTGCTGTTTTGACACATATACATAAAATAGTCCATATGACTTCTGAAGCAATACGATAGCTTTGAGTGAGCAACGGACTCCTATGTATGTGATTTTTACAATGTAAATCTTGCCCTCTGTTGCTACAGCATGTTTTGTTTGCAACATGTAAGAACCAATGGTGTTTGGTGACATCAAATTAGCTTGAAATGCCAACTGAAATGAATTTTCATAGAAAAACAACTTGACACAGTCACTTCTGGCTTGTTGATTGTAACATTTGAAACATTTTACATATAAATTTGAATTGAACTGAATCAAACTTAAATTTTGGTGTTCACACAAGCCTTCAGAAGACCTGAAATACATGACTTTTATGGACTACTTTATAGTTCCGGTGTATGCAAACTGGCAGTAGCACAATATTCTCATTTTGTGTTCCACAGAATAAAACATTGTTGATTTTGGGTGAACTATTCCTTTAAGAAGGGAAGCTAGCTTACTGGCAATGGGAAACACAGATTGGAAAGGTACAACGGGTTTGATAACACACACACATTAAATACAAGACATGGAACAAATGACCATTGTGCTTACTTAACCGGACATAGCTGATGTTTCAGTGCATGTATGTGTGTGTGTGCAGTTGTGATCTCTACGGGAGACAATGAGAGCCCCTGCCGAGCACGGGAATGGTCGGAAATACAGGGATCTGACTGCAGGCGCTCTCAATTGGCCCATCATTATTCTTGACACAATTCCTCTCGTTTTTTCTCTCCATCCCTCACTCCTTTCCTCCACCTCCTCCTTCGCACCGTGTCTCTATGACTGTCCGTGTTATTGTGCTCATAATGACCTGCAGCCCCCCAAAACCACCTACATCCTCCACCACTCCAAGTCATGACAGACAACCAGATAGACAGACAGACAGACAGACAGACAGATAGATAGATAGATAGATAGATAGATAGATAGATAGATAGATGATAGATGATAGATAGATAGATAGATCTGCAGGCGCTCTCAATTGGCCCATCATTATTCTTGACACAATTCCTCTCGTTTTCTCTCTCCATCCCTCACTCCTTTCCTCCACCTCCTCCTTCGCACCGTGTCTCTATGACTGTCCGTGTTATTGTGCTCATAATGACCTGCAGCCCCCCAAAACCACCTACATCCTCCACCACTCCAAGTCATGACAGACAACCAGATAGACAGACAGACAGACAGACAGATAGATAGATAGATAGATAGATAGATAGATAGATAGATAGATAGATAGATAGATAGATAGATAGATAGATAGATAGATAGATAGATAGATAGATTTTAGATAGATAGATAGATAGATAGATAGATAGATAGATAGATAGATAGATAGATAGATAGATAGATAGATAGATAGATTTTGTTTTCGTCTTTGTATGTCGAAGAAAAAACAGAATAGGGCACAAGGCACCAGTCTCTCACTCCCAAATGTCAAACCCGTGCAAACAAAGAGTGTGAGTAATTTTCTCTTTCTATCATCCTACACTAATCATCCTCCTCTCCCTCCCATTTTCTGTGTCTTTCTTCCTCTCAGGACCAACTAAACCCAAGCCGCTAAACTAATGGCATTAATAAGTCTCCGAAACGACGGCTCTCTCCTCCTCTCATCCTTTATCTTTCCCCGTGCGGCCATTACCCCCACCGCATTCTGCCTCCAGTTCGTGGCTCCAGGGCCTCCGTAGAAGACGGCAAACGGTGGAAAAGAGGGGAAAAAAGGAGGGAACGTGAGGAGGAGAGAACAAACAGAAGGGTGGAATATATCAAAAAGAACCCGAGCACCAAGACGCATGTTTCTCTCCATCCATCTGTTGCTTCCTTCCCTTGTTCCTTTAGTTAGTTCTGTTCTTTTATTAATGTTGTGTCTGTTTGGGATGAGCCATGTCCTCATGATACCGAAGGCAGCTGTGTTTACCTGGATTCAGGCTGTTGATACGGTCCGCGGGGTCAGGTTTGGGAGATTTGGCCGGCAGACCATATGGACCTATGAACACATGTTTGAGAAACCGTTTAGTAATAATAATGGTTCAGTCAACCTGCACACAACATACAGTAACAAAAACAAATATGCTACCATATCACAACCTTATAAGCACGATACTGTGATTTAAATGCAACTTTGTGCATTTTCACATGAATACATTTCATTTTATAACATATTAAAAGAGAAAACATTATTTTAAGTTTTACAGATATTTCACAATGTTTCTGTTTTTGCTATATTATCAAACAAATGCAGGCTTGATGAGCAGACGAGACTACTTTCAAAAACATTATTAAAGTCTTAATCACTCCAAATTTTTGGCCGGTAGTGTAAATGTCAACTATTCAGTAATCAGCCAGTTAATACTAATTAATATGCAATTGTTTACCAATCATCAAGAACTGCATTTGCATAAGTCTCAAAGGTATAGTAGAAAAAAATCTGTTTGATTTTAAAGGTCAGAGAGCAGATACAAAGGGTCAATTACAACAGATATGGATTAGTATAAAATGCAAAAGTGTAGAATAGGGTTCCTTTAAGATGTTTCACACCATTATTTTGTTGTTGAGGGGCTACTGCTGAGGTTATAAACACTTTAGACAGCAGACAGACATTTCTCACACACACACACACACACACACAGTCATCTCTGAGCTTCTGGTGAGCTGTCACACTTGTCAAAATGCCATGACAGTCTGTGTGTGTGTGTGTGTGTGTGTGTGTGTGTATGTGCAGGCACATCTCATCAGATATCTCCAACCGAAACGGCTTTTATTTAGATGACAAACAAAACAGACGTGACCTTTCAGCCACGAAGCAGATAACAACTACAGTGAGAGAGCAAAAGGGATTTTTAAGTAAAGTCAATAAATGTTCTAAAAAAAAAAAATCATAGCCAGACGGAGGCCGAAAAAATAAAAAAAATAAAAAAAGAGGAAAATAAAAACAAAATGTTTCATAGTCTTTGAGCTGTGTTAATCCTCTCTTATTCAACAGTGTAGTGTGATAGGCATGACTGATAAATAACACACAACAGACACGAGTGTTTGTGGTGTACTGTTATGGCTCAGGGACTTGTGTCCACAGTCTGTTGGGATTCACTTACCGCTGTTTTCCTGAGTTTAATAATGAAAACTAACAAGAGGCCAACAGAGTTTGTGTTTGCGTGTAAACAAAAGCTATTGGTCACGAGCGTGGTCATGTGTGCCACTGAGAGAAACGCTTTACTGTGCCTAAGTTTCTGCAAATCCAGCATCTGAACTGTTTCAGGCGACCAACCCTCTGGCTTTGTCTGCCGATATGCTCCCAAGAGTGTGTGTGTGTGTGTGTGTGCGTGTGTGTGTGTGTGTGTATTACTCACTCTGTCCCACTTTCAGCACCACCTTCATGCCCTGTGTAGCGCAAACTCCTCCTCTCATGCTCTCCAGCCCCTGACGCGTCCCATCTGATGTAGCTGTGAAAGAAAAGAAGAGATTTATGACATTAGTATACAGGTATCACACAGCAAACTATCAACCACAATCACTTCTTAATCAGGTTATTTTGTCATTTATGACTTGTTTTCCTGGAAAAATATAAAAAAAAAATATATACTTGAAAAGCAACACTACATAAATCACTAAGCCTTAATTTCATATATTATATTTTGAATGTAAGTGTATTCTGGTATTTTTAATAAAAGTGCATTTTGTCTTACTTCACTGGCAGATATTTTCACTTGTTTTAAACTTTTTTTTTTTTTACATGTGAAATAAATCAGGCAGTGCAGACAAAATACACTTGTTTTGAACATTCTCTGAACACAGGTCTTAATATCATATGCAGTGCTGCTTCTCAAGTACATTTTTGTCATTGCAAAGACAAAAATACTTCAGAATAGATTTTTTCCCACAAATATATCCAGATATATAATGTATAAAACAATTCAGCGTCAGACCCTAGTAATTAGCGCATGCACTAAATGTGCAAATCAATAAAATGTAACAAAAACCGAAGAACACCGAAAGACTGAAACTGATGAATCCTGCCTACTATTGAAAAAAAAGTATGTGAAACAATATGAAAAACTGTATTCAATATCTTCAATGCATTCAATGATTTAACCTGAACATTTTAAAAACTTAATTTAGCAAGTGTCATCCTGTTAATATTTTGGAAATTAATGGGTTATATTTTAACTTTTATTTTTAATTAAAACAGTTATTCTTAATCCAAGTTTGTGTAGAAATGTCTATACTTCTGGCAGCCTTATCAAATAACGAGTCACGACAGATGTTAACAATAGTGATTTGTCACTATCAACATAAAACCCCTCACATGGGTTCTTCTTGTATATTGCATATTTTGGCAAAATGTCAACTAGTACATTTGTACAGAAAATGCACTCAATATGAACAGCATACATTCTGCATGCTACGAAATAATGTGTGATATGCTGTCACAAACAGACTCACAGACACAGATCTAATACTGTAGCAATAATAGTTCCCACTGACACACAGTCATTCTGCATGAAGAAACATTGCAGTCATTCGTTCCTAATCACTATGTGTATTTTATTCACCTCAGTGTGTGTATTTCTCTCCGGGATAAGAATAAAAACTTGCGTGAAGATAGGAGTCGCTGCGTGTCACAAAGATTCAAGAAAGAAGAACTGATAAAAAGAATGAAGGGTAAAGGCCAGAAGAGCGATTTAGTGAACAAACAAATGAAGCCGAGGAGGCTCTGTGTGTGAGTGTGATAGAGTATGCATCTCCCACGCATGTGCTTATGTAAAGGGGTTCTGGGATGCCTCTTGTCGCACTAATGATGGTGATGAAGCGCAAGTCAGTCAGACGTGTGTGTTATGCGTGGGTGCTATCCCACGGCTATTATTGTGAAAGCACATTTGTGTGTTAGTGTGTTTATGAGAGTTACAGACAGTGAGAGACTGTGCGTGTGCATATTTGATGTATTTATGTAGCATATATGTTAGATACATTTTAATGGCAGATAATCAAGGCATCATAAATATTCAAATTCTGTCTATATATTAGACAGGAATATTGTGGGATATTTGTAACCTGTCGATTTAACCCTGAAAGCATATATACGCACATGTGTATGAAAATTTTGTCATCATTTAATCACCCATTTGTCATTACATAAATGCATAAATATCAAAATAAATGTGAAAAACTCCAAAAATGACAAAAAAGTATTTACAATATCACACTGTAAATGTCTTCTGAGTCCATAGTTTTGTGTGAGTGGAGTCCATAAACATTGAATGTATAAACATTTTATTTGCAAATCCAGTGTTATTATCATAAACTAAAACCATTAAAAATAGTTTTCAGTTGAAATCAAATAAAATAACTTTTAATTAGAAATTGAGCCTTGGCAACTAACTATACTAAAAAAAAGTTTACTAAAACTAAATCTGAAATAAAAAATACAATACAACTAAACAGAAATAAAAAAAAAACTGATAAAAATGACAAAGTCACAAAATAAAATGTACATTTTTATAAATAAATGCTAATTCAAAATAGTTTATAAATAAGTGTATAAATGAGTGTATAAATAATACTTCAAATTTCATTGACACCCATGTATAGTCAACTATGGCACATCAAGGCGTCTTGCAATCACGTCAGTGATTGATTATAATGATTTTGAATATGAGAATGTTCAAATCACAATAATTTGAGACTAGTGGCAGAGGGTAGGATTTTTAGTGAACACTTAAATTAGGATCTTTTCTTCACACAAGGCTATTCTTTACACAAGGCTTCTGAAGACTTGGAATATTGCAGGGACTACTTTTCTTTCGCTTCTGTTACTTGCTAGACAATCAGCATTCACTTTCACACATGGAAAAGAGCAGCATGAGCATCTGCTTTTCTTGTCTGCCGAAGAAAGAAAACCACAGCATTTAGTACAACATGCGTGACAGCAATTCATGACGAACATGATCCTTATAATAAAATACCAGCCTCACATTTCTGTTTTCAACCCCTCTGGCCCATGCATATGTAAACACACTAAAAGCATGTTTTCTCTTTGTTACAAACTGAGGAACAGGTCAAAATTAATGTTCTATATAATCGGCAACATTCCACAGATGCTCTTCATAGACGACGAGCTGTAAATAACTGCTGCCCAAATCTCAAAACACATCCATTATTAAGCTGCAAAACATGAAGTTAGCGTGAGAGTGTGAAATATGATTTTTTTTTAGTACAGTACTGAATCGGGAGAGATTTGCACTGCTGTCCTCAGCCAACTATTTCCACCTTTGGCTCACACTTCATATTTCCTGAAACGAAATAAGACTCAATAAATCAGACGCAACACATTCATATGGTTGATTTAAGCCATTAACGAAGCCTTCATAAGCAATTACGAGAGTGCTGACAGCTAAAAAGAAAAAAGGACAGGAGAACTGGAAAAAAGGTGCCACGTAAGAGTCACCGCAAAATCATAATGTTTTCCATTAACTTTAAAAGCAGGAAAAACACCGCAACGTTCTTGCAAGGCACAATTTATGCCATTATCTACCAAAACAACAGCAATTTATGAGGGAAAATGACTGCTGATGTCGAAATGGATGCAGATTTTGATGGCACTTCTCTTTATGTTTCCTTAATGTTTCTGAGCGGAGCGTTCTGCGCTCTGATTGGTCAGTTTATGACATCCACAGAAGAGGCACAAGAGGACGGAGACGACGTGCGCTGTAGACCACTTTCACCCTGACGTGTCTGACTAGACCGCAATGTCATTATAAATGGCCCTGTGCGAGTCTATGATAAAGCAGCACAGGCTAACCTCAGATTGTGTGTGTATGTGTGAGCAGGACAGATTAAGGAGCCTCTTGAGGTAGGCACGAGTATATCACACTGACAGTCTTGGCAATGGTGCATAATTGCAGCTCATAATGTCCCAGATGATCACACGCACACAGTAACACTAGAATACAGTTGTCAAAAGCAAACATGTTTAAAACATAAATGACATACGAGAGCGTATATATAATCTACTCCCCACACACACATCTAGGAATTCTGGGCCTCCTGACTGTATATTGAGCTGGGCCTCCTGTTTTAACAAAATGTTAGGACAATACATTTTCTGATACCCACTTATACTGAAGTAATACAAAACTGAAAATGTCTCAGTACTTCTCTCGGGACACCACAGACCGAAATATTAATTAATTTGTGAATTAACTATTTTTAGGGAATATTGCCGGTTCAATACAAGATAAGCTCAATCGACAGCATTTGTAGCTTAATTACGACAAAAAAAGTAATTGACTTGCCAATTGTTTATTTTTTTAAATTAGAGGGTTTTAAAAGCATTGTAACACTACCGTTTATAAGTTTGGGGTCTGTAAGAATTTTTTGGGAAAGAAAGAAATCAATACTTTTATTCAACAAGGACACATTAAATTTATCAAATGCAACAGTGAAGACTTTTATTGTTTCAAAAGAAAAATCAAAAAAAAAAAAAACTTTCTATTCATCAAAGAATCCTGGAGAAATGTATCACAGTTTCTGGAAAAATATTAAGTAGCACAACTGTTTCCAATGGTGATAATAATAATTATAAATGGTTCTTGAGCACCAAATCAGCACATTAGAATAATTTCGGAAGGATCAAGTAACAATAAAGACTGGAGTAAATTTAAATATATTAAAATAGAAAACAGAATAGAAATGTAGAATTTGTTCAATTCCACAATCTTCCTGTTTAAATTGCACTTTTGATCAAATAAATGCAGCCTTGGTGAGATAAGAGACTTCTTTCAAAATTAAACCAACCCCAAACTTTTGAATGGTAGTGTATCATTTCATTATTCTGTAGTCCTAAAAAAAATAGCACTTTCTTTCACTCTTCTGTTATAACTTTATACTTTATTATTTGAGCTATACATTGTTTTTGTTTTTTAGGGTTTGTTGCTTTCCATTGTCGTGCCAATGAAGTGGAAGATGTATGTTTTTTTTTACACTAAAGTCTTGTTTGTTACGTGGCTATACTATTGAAAGTATTCATAAAATTTACATTTATTTTTAACAGTTAGGGATTGGCCCCATTCACTTGCATTGTAAATGCCTCACTTGTAATCAAGATTTAATTTTTTTTATACATTTTCATGGTAACATTATGCCACAAACACTGTCAGTTGAGGCTAATTTGTATCGAACCTGAATTATTTCTTATATTCTCACATAAAATACATAAAATACATTCTTGTGGGCCCCTCTGCACCTGTGGACCCCTAGAGTCGTTCCCACTTTTGACCCTATTAGCTACAACCCAGCGTGATCTTTCCTATATGCTCAATGACATTTTCATTTGTGACCAGTTTTTCACGTTTCTACCCATCCAGACAGATTACGGTCATTGCACTCTCGATCGGCCCCCGGGGCGGCACAGCGCTGCCAGCTTCTTCAGTGGGACCCGACCACAGACACGCAAGGAGCACATATACTTCCTCTTTACTCTTTCAGTCACAAAGCTGAATCCAAAGCAAGCATGACACCACAAGCACTGCCAGCGCATATATTTCCATGCTGTAAATGGATGTTGTAGTGTGTCAGAGCGAGTATGAGGTTAAAGGCTCCAGTGGTCGAGTACTAAGAAAAGGCTGGTACTGGAGGCCTGCCAGGCAGACTCGTGAACCACTAGAGAGAGTTTAACCCGTCTGACCTCTTAACCATTCCATTTCCAGTTGCCAGCCCATCAGGCTGTATGAGTAAACACACAACACAAATAAAAACTCCAGCAGAGCAAGTGTCCGAGAGAAGCAAGCAGCTTACGAGGGCAGAGGTCACAGAGAAAGAGAGACAGAGACAGCTCTGAAAAAACCCTCATCCTTTCCTCCAGATAAGGTTTAAATGAGTCTATAAATAAGCGTGTAAACAAATAAAGCATTTGGTGGCTCATGTAATGAGATCAGACAGCTCTAATCCTGTTCAGACTGTAAAATCTGCTGGACTGTAAATCAGCTGTGGGATCTACTGTATGAATATCAACACCACCAAGGCTTATAAAGCCTCTAAATAAAGATTAAATAAGCTGATGGGGCATGCTTGGTGGAAAAGAGCCATGATGCAATGGCACACACATTGAGCCATCGTCCTATTCCCTTTCTATCTTTTAAATAAATAGAAAACAAACCTAAATATACATATTGTCACGAATCCGGTCCACGAACTTTCCTAGGACTACATTTCCAATCATGCATTGCACTGATTGCACTCAGCACGAATTGCACACACCTGTTTACACTGATTGCACCCAGCTGTTTCATATCACTCCCTCACTATTTAACACGCACTCTGATCCCTTCCCTCTGCCGAGTATTGTTCCGCATTTTATCACTCTCCTAGAGATAGCTACCTTACGGAGCCCTTGTCATTGCCTTAGCCCTAGTCATTTGCCTTAGCCTTAGCCCTTGTCATTAGCCTTAGCCTTAGCCTTAGCCTTCTCGGTTTCTGATCTTCGCCTGGTTCCCTGGATTCACCCCTTTTGTCTTGCCCCTTTTTGATTCTGTCTGCCGATCGTCGACCTGCGCTAGCCCTAGGACTATTCTTGTGTTTTGCCCACCATATACCTGTCTGCCTCTATCTGACCCATGCCTGTTTTGACCACGTCTCTGTCTTCTCCACAATAAAGTTTGCACATGGATCCGCACGTCTCACGTCTCGTCAGCCCCGTAACACATATAATTATAATATAAACATATTTACATTTGATTTATATATATATATATATATTACACCATTAAGGAACTTAATGATGATGATGAACCAAATTGTGTAACTGTTAATATAACTACACAAAATATAACAATTGTAAATAACTGCATTATTTGCAAGACTTGCATATAAGATAATGCATTCTTCTTTAATGAATAAAGAATATCATCATGCATTATATAAATATACACTGGCCTAAGTGCTATCAACAGGCCTCTCTAGACGGCAGCATTTCAGAAAGCAACACTTCATCTCAGAATACAAGAGTGGAGCAAGGCATGATGGGATATCTCCGCAGGACACCTAGGCTATGTGGGGTTATGGAAAGAACGTAATCGGCGTTCAGGCACGGATCTTTCGTAATCTCGGAAGAGTGGCGGGCTGACAGTGAGGATGTGGGTCAGAAAGGAGGAAGGACTTCCAACCTAACTAGGTCATGTCTGTGGGCAACAGCGCTTGAGTGCAGATCTCAGCGGAGAGCGTGCATGCGGATCTATGCTTTGTGTACTGCAACAGGAATCTGGATATATCTGCTTACACTGTGTGGGTTCAGTTCAAACCGGATGAGTCATGTCTGCATGAGTCTAAACATCCAATGAATTTTAATTAAAGAAAGACAAGAGCAAGAAAGAAAAGTGGGGGAGATCAATGAATTTGACGTTTAACATTTGTTTATGGGCACCTAGATACCTGTAATATATCATCCATCCATCCATAGGCTTGTCTGCCTGTGTATCCATCCATCCATCCATCCATCTATCTATCTATCTATCCATTCTTAGACTCCACCTTGACCTGCTGCACCACACACTCAACAACTTGTTAAATTAGCTTTGCCACACGAAACACGGCGCTGACGCAACACAGCCAAAACATTTGTTTGCCCTCCGGACAACTTTCACTTCAAGAGTGGAGATGAAGAAGTTGCTGAGGTGAAGGACAAAAGTGTGGAGGGAGAGAAGGAGCAAGAAAAGAGAAAAGTGGGTCAATGGTCTGAAGGGAGGAAGGAGATGGCATTCAGTGAAAGAAAGCGAGAGGGAGAAAGAAAGAAAGAAAGAGAGATAAAGAGATGGAGAAAGAGGAAAGGAGGGGGTTGCTATATTAAGAAAGATGCCGGCAAGTATGAGACTGAAAAAACAGGAGAGGAGTAAGAGGTTGTGTGGCGGAAAATTCTGGTGGACTGTTCATTTCTGGGTCGTCTCAAAGCCAAACGGCAAACACACAGGCACACGGGAGGACAGCTAAAGTGGTTTCAGTGAAGAGGTGGGTGGATCATGAATAATTTTGTATAACTCTAATGGTATATATGGCAAAATAATTGCTGAAAATTCCACACAACCACACAAAAATGTTTAATAGGATAAGACACTTCAGATTATTTATTTATTTATAAGAACTTTATGGATGCAAATTAATAAGATAATTTATAAGCGCAAAAACACTACAATGATAATCAAAGTTTAAAACAAAAGATTAACAATAAATAAACAAACATGACTGGATGAATCACGATAGCCACTGTAAAAAGGCATACATATCTTGGGACTGGTCAAATATTTTAATGTATTTAAAAGATTTTAAAATTGTATTTATTCCTGTGATGCAAAGCTGAATTATCAGCAGGCATCCAGTCTTCAGTGTCACATGATCCTTCTGAATCATTCAAATATGCTGCTCAAGAAACATTTCTTGCTATTATCAATGTTGAGAACAGTTGTGCTGTATAAAATTTTTGTGGAAACCACCATACATTTTTTCAGGATTCTTTGATGAAAGTTCAAAAGAACAGCATTTATTTGAAAATTGACTATTTTAAAATGTTCACATTGTTAAAAAAACGCGACTTGTAGCCTATACGATTGCCTTTTGAGAGTAAAAAAAAACAACAACATAAGTCGAGTAGGCTCATGTCGCATTTTATTATCAGAAATAATGTAGGCTAAAACGCCCGGTAAAGCAAAATTTTTACAAACATCATAAACACAGTTATTAGTTTCTCTCCACAACAAATCCTCTAAAGTTAAGGCTATGCGTTTAGGCTATAAAAATGTCAATCCAAAAACTATTTATTAATTTAAGGTGAAACTGATGCCTACCTCTCTCATTCGGCACGAATCCAGATGTTTACATATTCACGATGCATCTGGATGCTAAAATATTATTTATTATAGGCTAGGCTTTGTATTTTCATCAACGTAAAACATCATCCTTCACATCGGCTATATCAGCACAGTAAGGCGGTGGTCACGCTGAACGCAACAGATTGTACAACGGAGCAGTGCAACTTTTTATACGTTTCTTTAACTGTATTTTATTTTGATAATGAACAGGCTGTAATGTCTCAAAAATATGTTGTATGTAAATATGTGCGCCGGCGCGATATGGTCATACCAACGCTGGTTGGTTATTCAGACAGAAGTAAGACATCATTCAAAACTGTCAAGCCTTTGCAAAATAAATAAAACTGTAAAGCTTTTGCAAAATAAAAAAAACTACTGCCGTCTCATTTTCCTTTCCGAGAACTTTGGAATGCGTCACAATGAACCGTAGGCTAAAGGCCCGTTCACACCAAGGACGATAACTATAAAGATAACGATAAAGTTATCCAAAGAGTCCACACCACAACTATAACGATAACGATAAAGACAAAGACAAACGATATCGTTGGAATCACTTTCAAAACGATTTTTCTCCAGCTGATGAACGATAAAAAATTGACAGCCAATCAGAATCCATCCTGCTGTAACGAGCTCGAGAATTTAAAGCGGCAGCCGAGCATGCGCTTAGAATAAACAGACGATATCGTTCGCTGGTGTGGACGCTAATATCGGTATCTTTATAGTTATCGTTCTTGGTGTGAACGGGGCTTAACTCACACATTTCTTTCGCTCTGTTAATCTGTCAATGATTAAGTGAAATATATTTAGTGTATATGACTATATATTCCTTTTTTGTAAGCCTATAGTTTTATTCAGTTTTCTCCATTCACAGAAGCGCTGCAGGTGCATGTGATCTGTTGAATCCATCTTACACTATCCTCGGATAAACTAACGCCAGTGCATTGCCATTGCAACCTACTTATGATGAGTTCACAGCTGAGCACGGGCATTTCATTCGTTGGCGTCAGCGTCACATTCGCAGGCCGTACTACTTGAATTCCTGATTGATTGACAGCAAATTTCTAATATTAAATGGAACGATAAAATAACGTTATTAACCGGTTAATGGCCATTTCAAATTTTCTATTCTGTTCGGAACTATAAAATTTGATTTTGTTTCTGTTTCTGGTTCTGTCGTTCGTTTCCGTTCCTTGAACCGGTTCAGAGCCCTGTTTGAGATTGAATTTTTTTGTACCGTTATGTCTTTACTGTCACTTTTTATAAATTTAATGTGTCCTTGTTGAATAGAGGTGTTCATTTCATACTGACCTTAAACTTTTTAATGTACATATTCACATATGTATACAAAAACAGTATTCAACCTCACAAATCAGTACTGCAGGATCTCAACCGCCTGACACATTTCTACCATTGCACAGTGTGCACCATCGTGCCGCCCAACCCTATTTCAGTGTGTGCAGAACACAGTCGAACATCCTAAAGACAGTAATCACATTTCACTGTCGTTTTAATTACAGGTTCTAATGAAAGCAAGCTTTTTTGTAAGCCTATAGTTTTATTCAGTTTTCTCCATTCACAGAAGCGCTGCAGGTGCATGTGATCTGTTGAATCCATCTTACACTATCCTCGGATAAACTAACGCCAGTGCATTGCCATTGCAACCTACTTATGATGAGTTCACAGCTGAGTGTGGGCATTTCACTCGTTGGCGTCAGCGTCACATTCGCAGGCCGTACTACTTGAATTCCTGATTGGTTGACAGCAAATTTCAAATATTAAATGGAACGATAAAATAACGTTATTAACCGGTTAATGGCCATTTCAAATTTTCTATTCTGTTCGGAACTATAAAATGTGATTTCGTTTCTGTTTCCGGTTCTGTTCCTGTCAAAATTTCAGTTCGTTTCCGTTCCTTGAACCGGTTCAGAGCCCTGTTTGAAACTGAATTTTTTTTGTACCGTTATGTCTTTACTGTCACTTTTTATCAATTGAATGTGTCCTTGTTGAATAGAGGTGTTCATTTCATACTGACCTTAAACTTTTGAATGTACATATTCACATATGTATACAAAAACAGTATTCAACCTCACAAATCAGCACTGCAGGATCTCAACCGCCTGACACATTTCTACCATTGCACAGTGTGCACCATCGTGCCGCCCAACCCTATTTCAGTGTGTGCAGAACACAGTCGAACATCCTAAAGACAGTAATCACATTTCACTGTCGTTTTAATTACAGGTTCTAATGAAAGCAAGCAGAACATTGCCAAACGAGCAAAGCGGCGAGTACAGCAGTGTGTGCCTAGAAACCAAACACGAAATAACGTCTCTAAACACACACACAGGGTAAAAAACAAAAATAAAACCTGAATTCACTTTGGCCCTTCTGTTTGACAGAACAGCCAGAACCGCACACACACACACACACACACACACAGTCCAACATCTGGAGTACTTTAG
>NW_015505406.1:444278-461858 GCF_001515645.1 Sinocyclocheilus grahami
GAGAGAGAGAGAGAGAGCGAATGAAAAAGAGGGAGATGGACAGAAAGAATCAGTCGAAATAGAGATGATGGATTGTGGGAAAGAGAATGAAAGGGATAACTAAGATTTGTGTGCAAATATGTGTGTGTGTTTCTACTGTGACAGTAAATATGTTTGATTAAAGCTTGTTTGTGTGGTTTGATTTGCTGAATGTGACATACTTTCTGTTGTCTGTTTGTCCTCTGTGGATTCACAGACTGGAGCAGGAATAGAAGAATGAGGGTTTGGAAGGCTGGGAGGAAGATCTTTTGGATGTGTTTGAGTGTGCGAGAGAAAGAACGACAGAAAGAGAAAAGCAGTGTTAGTCTGTGTTTATGTAAAGGAACTAAATGAGTTATTCAAGCTTATCCAAAGCCACATTGTGTGAACAAGAGCGTGCTGGTTTTGCTAAAATGACAGGATGTGTAAGTATACTTAAAGGTTTGGATCTTAATATCTGTGTGTGTGTGTGTGTGTGTGTGTGTGCAAGAGAGAGAAATATCTTACAAGAGAAAGACAGCTTTTAAAAAAGAGATTAATATAGTTTATAGTTTCCTACACAAACACAATGCCTTTTCTTCTGTCTGTGACTGAATAGTTTTCTGAAACACATTTTTCCTTTAGAAAAACCAGACACACAAACACAAGTTATATGGGACGTCCAATTAATTTACTTCCACTTAATTAATTCCACTTAAAAAGATTTGTTCATTTTCCACTGAGGACAGACATACACAGATGTACAAAAGCTACAATTCCTCACACACAGAAAAACAAAAAAGACGTAAATGTAACCCTCCGTCCAATTCATTTGAATGAATCAATCATTTGGACAGTTCATTTCAGTGGACCGTTTGAAAAATACAATTCACTGATTCACTTATTTCCCACTGTGGTGGGCATACAGTACAAACACACAAGTACATTTCAAAATGTACTTATGTATGTGTAAGTCACAAACAGACACATACAACATCTAAGCACACACACAAACAGTCCTAACTGATACAGCTATACTCTATACTCGCTATACTTAAAAATCATTTTGACAAATTGGTTCATTTGGGACTGGTTCAAAAACTGTATTCACCAGTTAGTTTATTTCACTGAGGACCCACATATCATCTAAAATCTCTCTCACACACATAGACATAACTTATAAAAAATATTCAAACTTAATATCGCAGATTCTGATTCGTTTGAACTAAATCTGTTCAGTTAAATTAATCTTTCAGAGAATAAATTAATTAAATAAAACTCAATTTGGTTAAATATTGCTTTTATCACGTTTTTTTTTATATAAAGTTTTATAATCTACTTTGATTCAGGTATTTAATTTAGTTTGCTGTTCAATCTATTTCAGACCTTTGGTTAAGTCGTTTGGTGGATAAAATTACCAACCTGCTCCAATAAAGTGTGGTATTGGATCCTCAGTACCTCACAGTTCTACCCAAAATTCTCCTTTACAATTGCTTTGTGAATCGATTCAAATGAATCTTCAAAAAGAGTCGTTCACAATGTTCTATATCATACCTTTCCCCATTTTTGAGGAGTTTCCAGAGCCTTTGAGTTTGAGAGCAGTCTGTTAGCTTGAGAGAAGACAGTGGATATGCGCACACACACACACACACACAGAGTCCCTAGCCCCCATTATCTGAGACAGCTTTGTGTTTGGAGTGTAGGGCACAGGGATTAAGTCAGATCTATAACCGTGAATGGAGGAGTGTTGGGTTCCTCTCTCCCACAGAATTAATTACCCTAATTAGACTCCTTAATTGCATGCATTACATTTCTGGTTTCAGAGGGGAGGAACAGGCTTCACGCACTGAGCAGAAGGTGCGGTGGCACAAACCCAGCTGAGACATGCATCTTCTACTCCATATTAATAAACTCGTTCGCACAGCTGTAAATATATGGATGGAATATTAGCACTCAAAAGAGCTCATTAGTCAGTAGAAGAGCATATTAACCCATAGGACAGAGCGTACCGTGGTAATGTCTTGTTTTTAAACGACGCCTGATTTAATCTGCCCTGGCTGTGGTGACGTTAGGGTTCTGTCCAATTCTATTTTCAGCATTTGGCTTCAAGCTTCACAGATTCATTGATTATAACAGGAATAGTCCCAGCCTCAGACGGTACGACCGGATTCACGGACGGATGCATATTGCGCAAAAAGTGTCAAGAGCTTTCTCAAACTGGCAAGCTGCATTTTTACGAAGTCAGGGTACTCAGGTTTTATCTGTCCCACAGGAACATCATGTTTACAATCTCCAAAACGTACAAGTCTCTTCCTGTCTAATTGGTTGTTTTCTGGCCAACAAGAAAAAATGCCAAATGGATGACTTAATGCTGATATTCAAAAAGCAGTATGAATAGATCAACCAAAAATGCTGTGATCATTCTGTCACTTGTATGACTTCAGAAGTCAATGGGGTCCAAAACTACATTACTATAAAAAAACAACACTTACGGTCTAAGCAAAAAGGCATTTTCCAAAATTAGATTTTCCAGAAAGTCATACAGGTTTGGAACAACAGGGTGACAGAATAATGACAGAACTAAATGTTATACTAAATGTTTTAGATAAACTAAGCCTTTAAAGTGTATACACCAAATCTTGAGTCCGATGTATGTTGCACAAAAACGTAGGCAGAGTTTTCTTCAATTGGCAACCTAAAATCTGATTGGCAGGCTTAACGCAATTTCCAAGAGTCGCCATGTACAGGTTTATATCAGCTTGCTGGGAAACGAAACATAATGAGCATATCTGAGAAAGAACTAGTTGCCGCATTTGCCAAAGCTGGTAAGCTTCTTAAGACACTGAATCTTTCAAAGATACAGACTTTTGTTTGGCTATACCCAATTTCAGATAAACCCACATCTAAACATCATCTAAAAAGTAAACTGTGGTTGGTTCTTAGCTAAATAAAAATAAAACTGGATCAGGCATTGCAACAAAAAAAAAAAGAAGCAACTTCATGTACTTGCAGGGTAGACATATCTGATGATCATAACGAGAGTTCGCATTATTCGCTCTCAGTCTAACGCTACTAGAGAACTCTGAACCTACTATCAGTGAGGTTGTGAGCTTTGCTGAAATGCTCATATGCACTGTGAGGCGAGTTGAACACACACACACACACACACACACACACTCAAAAATGCCAGTGTGGCTTTGCATTTTTAACGATTATTAAAATCTTGGCACGCCAGCCAGTGTGCTTGGTGAATTATGGCTTTGGCATCAAGAACGGCAGAATGAGAAATCTGCCAAAAAGAAAAATTGGGGCCAAAACGGGGTAGGAAGAAGGAAAGACGACAGAAGAGGTCAGATGAGGGGAAGAAACTACTTTGTGCTGGTAAGATACACTAGCTTAAAAGAAAATAAATAAACTAAGATTAAAAGATTTATCTAAGGGACAGATGAGTGGATGAAGATCTGGAAGGAGATGGAACAACAAATTAGAGCAGAGAGGAAAGAGCCAAATAAACGGTGAGATTAATGCATCCACAGAGGAGACTGAGTGTGAGTTCGGATTGGGAATTAAGAAAACAAACTTGGAAATAAGAACTCTTATTCAACCACAAAATAGACAAAAATGCAGCACAATCAGTCGATTCACAAACAAATTATTTTCATTGCACAAATCAGTCTCCTCAAAGTACTGAAACAACTACTAATGTAATCATTAACAGAAAGCATTTACAACCCATTTTACTTCCATAATGTGTCAGATTTCCATGCAAAACAGGATATTTAACAAAAAAAACCTGTAGATTATTTGATCCACTTTGCTTTTTTTAAAGTATCTTATGTAATCTTATGCAAGGCTACATCTGTTTGATCAAAAATACAGTAAAAACAGTAACATTGAGAAATATTTTTACAACTAAAAACCCCCCTTTTCTTTTTCAATATATTTTAAACTATGTTATTTGTCAAAGCTGAATTTTCAGCATCATTACTCCAGTCTTCAGTGTCACATGATCCTTCAGAAAACATTCTAATATGCCGACTTTATTCTCAAGAACATTTCTTATTATTATCAATGCTGGGAACAGTTGTGCTTCTTAGATGAATATAATAACCCCCCCCCCCCCTCAAAAAAAAGTAAGTTTTGATCACTTTTGATCAATTTAATGCATACTGATGCATACGTAATATTTTTTAAACAAACCTTGAATGGTAGTGTACATATGAAAACAAAAGCACTAGGTGACATCAACTGAAAAAGCAAATCATTTCAGAAGCAGAGAAAGTCAACACATTTTGATAAATGATTACGAGGACAAACATTTCTTTCTTTGGAATAACATACCCAGCAATGCGCATTAAGAAAGTAAATAGAGTCAGCTTTGATTTCACATTGACTATTCAACCAGAATTAAAAAGAATCAGAATCTGAACCAGAATTTTCAATTCCTTTCTCGCTTTTTCAGTAGCACACACAGCAACCATTTCACTCTTTCTCTCTGTATCTGTCTGTCTCTCCCATGGACAGCTGGTCAACCCCAATCCCACCCCAACTCTTTAATCTCCCTCCACACACAGTCAACATCCTTTCTCTGCCTAAAGTCTGTTTACCCAAAAAGTGTGTTTGTCATGCGAGTGTGTGGTTGATGAATAGATTATCTATGAAGATGATCTAAAGAGATTTACAACATGAGCTTGTGCGTTTCACATGTGTGAATTAATATCAGAGGGATCATTTGTTTTCTACTGTTCATTCACACACACACAAGCCGCTGTGGCAGCTGTGTGCGTATATGTGTGCTCTCTGTTCATTATTGCTATTAACGGGTCATGTTTGCGTGATCTCGCACACTAAATTGCGGCCATGTCGTCGTGTTTCTGCATTCGGCCTAGTGAGGCGATGTCAAGGGTCAATGGCATGGTGAGCGCTGGATAAGCGCCCCCCCCTGTTCCCGGGAAACACATCCCTCCACAAGTGGTTCCTCAGCAGAATGAGGCACAATGATGGCTTTGTCTGCTACTGCATAGAGTGAGAGAAAGCGGAGGCTATGTGTGTGTGTGTGTGTGTGTGTGTGTGTGTGTGTGTGTGTGTGTGTGTTTGTGTGCATGTGAGGTTAAATGAATCACACAATGTTAACTAGTTGGAATCCAATTAGTGTGGTCTTTTTTTCTGTCTGACCTTTGGGGAGTATCTGTCCAATCCATCCATCCACACACATAAACATACACACACATTGGTTTCACTATATCTCAAAGGATTTAAACAGAAGTGATCAAATTTGTTAAACTGCAACCTTAAACTTAGCCCTCACACAAATCTGTCAATATTAGTAAATTTGAAGAAACACATCAGCAAGCCTTTTTCAAAAATTAAAGGGGTAGTTTACACAAAAAGTTGTCTCTCTTTAATTTCCTCACCCTCATGCCTTTGCAAAACTTTGACTTTCTTTCTTCTGCAGAAAACACACAAAAAATGTTGACCACTGAATGTCATTGTATTGGCAAAAACTGTTGCACTGTTGAAGACTGTAATACTTTAAGGTCCAATTAGTTAATGCCTCGACTAACTTCAAATGACAACGAGCAATACGTTAAAATTATTTAATAAAAATACAACTGTTTATTGTTAGTTCATGTTAGTACAGTTCAATTACTTTAAAGGGGTCATATGATGCTTTTTTAAAGATCATTATTTGGTGTATTTGGTGTAACAGAATATGTTGACATGCTTTAATGTTCAAAAAACACATAATTTTTCAAATACTGTACATTACTGTAGGTCCTCTATGCCCCGCCTCTCTCAAACACTTCGTTTTCTACAAAGTCCCTCCTTCCGACAAGCGCAGTATACAACTTCTGATTTAAATAATGCATTAGTTGCAATTGAAATAAACCTTAACTTAGGTTAATAAATGCATTAGGATTACTAATGTAGTTATCTAACGTTAACAAATGGAATCCTATTGTAAAGTATCTTCATTTTTGTTCCACAGAAGAAAGTAAATCAGGTTTGGGAGGACATGAGGGTGAGTAAATTATGACTGATTTTTCATTTGACTTAAAATATCCCCTTTAAGATGACTTCAGATATCCTCACAAGTTGGTTTTGGTCATGTTGTACTATATCTGTTAGGATCTTTTAAAAAATGTGCCCCTGACATGTATACACAGACACATAAACGGTGCTGTTCTGATTCTTGACGTAAATTGGTGAGGCGACCCGTCACATTCACTTACTCACTCTCCACAAACAGACTCTTTAAACCCAAACCTTTTCCTTCTGTTCCACAGAATGTGCTAGAGCTGGGCAAAAACTTCGATTTTCTGATTAGTCACGATCGTCATTTGAGCGACGCTGATAAACATTCTTAAAGTCCCAAGATTACTCTGTCAGTGTTTTCTGCACTGCTTTTCAATGCCGATGCACCTTCTGCTGCATCTACAGCCCATCAGTAAAAGAAGACATATTTTACCTGAGTTTGCAGTCTGAATTATATGTGAAAAGATGGAAAGCCGTGTCTCATGAAGTAATGGCTTAAAAATCTTTACGTTAAAGGGTGCAGAAGTAATCAGATGCACAAATAAATGACTCTTAAGAACCAATAAAGAATCAAAAGCATTCAAAGTAACAAGGGTAGTCGAATTCACAAACAACTCTTATGAACAAGTTCTTTCTAACAAAAAAAACCCCACCACAACCAGCATAGTTTCACTCACAAACAAGTGACTCCTAAAAGACTCACAAGCATCCTATACTCTTTAATGGGAGTTTATAAGTGAAATTATAAATTGCATTAAAAAATTACAAAAAAAGCACAACGTACAAAAGAAATAAAACAGAACAGCTTTTGGTTGTGCTGATTATATGTGTTAAATAGCAACCGAACAGCATTTCAGCACTACTTCTAATTTTTTTTAATTCATATTTTTGTCATTTTTGGAAAACGTTTCTTACACGTGTAAGCAAAACGGACAAAAACTGTGACCCATATGCCCAAATGAATCAGAATCAAACTGAATCAAATTGAAATCGGAATGGATTCACAATCAGAATCAAATCTCTGGTAGGTGATTTTGGGTTTTAAATGCCCTGTGACGTTTGGTCGTCACATTGAAGGCCAAACCTGACCCAAAAAAACATGATTTGATCAGTCATTCTGTCAGGGTCGGTCAACATGGCTCACATGTTCATCTGTGGACTATATATGTGTGTGTATGTTTCCTTGATGTTCCTCGAATCCATACTTGCCATTGTTATTCTGATCACTGTCATCACTCAGGGAATGGTTTTGCTCATCGGTCTGCACCAAAATGTTCTGATTGGCTAAAGGCGCGAAATGAATTTCTTCTGATCCAATCGGATCGCAAGAGCCAGATGTGCACTGATAAAAAAAAATAGAGGCTGCTGGGAATTTAAGTGCAAAAATCTCTCTCGCTCTCTTTCTCTCATTTACCTTTCTCTTCTCCCAGGTGTTTGTGGTTAGCTTTTGCCTCAGTAAGAAGGGAAAACTTTGGTCTGGGGGCTTTAAAACGTTCAAATATTCATCAAATATAGATCTCTCTGAATCCCTCGCTCCCTTTGCTCTTCGACTGCCTCTTCTCTCTGTTTTCTTCTCCTTCCCTCCTTCTATTCCTGTCCCTCTGTTTTTGTTCTGTTCACGCAAATCTTAAAACAGAAGCAATTAATATGGATCAAAACAATATGGCACCATGAAAAACTCAAGACATCACACGTACACGCACAAAGATGATGATTCACAGAGTCGTAAAAGAACCCTACAGAGATTTTTGGCATCTGCGTGTGTGTCTGAGCTGCTGTTCTTTGGAGAAACACGGTAAACCCTGGTAAGACCCGTCTGTCCGTCTTGTTCTTCTTCCTCTCTCCCCTCACTCTCTCATCCTCTTTTCCTCTTGAGTTCTCTTCTCTCAGTTTGAGTGACAGTTAGCCATCTGTCTGTGTCCGCTGCCACAGCAATGCCACGGCGATAAGAAACCCAGAGCAGCTCCGCAGTCAGGTACCTCAAATCCCTCACGCTGACTGACAGCAACATGTGTGTGTGTGTGTGTTTACGAGCAACTCTGCTGTAAGATAGATACTGGAATGACTGCAAAGCAAGGAAAATCATGCTTTAATGGAATAGCTAAGCCAAACATGAAAATTGTGTCATCATGTACTCCTCCTCATGTCATTCCAAACTTGCTTTCTTTAATGGAACACAATAGAAGATGCTTTACAACAAAAGCACATGGTAACCTAGGGCTGTCAAATGGCAAAAAGGACCAAAAAGGACAATAAAACTACAGTGCTATTGGGTGCTATTTTCATTGTAAATATACAAAATTCTCCAAATGTTACTGATAGCTTTGTCAATTGTAAACAATTGGTTATGCATAGATACTAAAATTCCACACCATTTATTCCATTTCATTGTATGGCAAGTAAATGACTGATAATAAAATTCTATACCATTTAGTTTAAAAATATATAATAAAATAATAAAATAAAAAATATAAAATAAACTCCACTAAAAATAAAATAAAAATATTTAAAAGTGAATTTAGGCATTTATTAAAATGAGCTTTTAAAAAATATTCAATGCTGCCCTATACAGATAAACACTATACAGATATATACACTGACCTAAACTAAACTAAACTAAACCAAAAAATAAATTAAAATAAAATAAAATATTGTGTGGTAACTGATATGCATAAAACTAAAAATTGATTATAAAACTGAAATTTTCATTAATTTAAATAAAATAAAATATAAATATCAGATGAAAAACTTAGAACTTAGAAATAAAAACTGAAATGTTTAAGCACTAAAATTAGTCAAACTAAACCTGAAATCAAAATAAATTAAAGCTAAATAGAAATAGATAAAAAAATTAAAATGACAAAAGTACATAACAAAATTACTAAAACAATTTTAAATAAAAATACAGAATTAAACTTTAAAACTAAAATTCACAATATTAATAAGTACAATAATAGCTTATAAATAATACTAAAATAAGTAACACCGCTAATATGATACAGATATAGCCTACTGAATAGTGCAGAAAGTCATAGATTTGGACATGAAAGTGGGTAAATGACGACAATTGTTTATCAAATGATGATCATTTTGATTTTGGGGTGAACTATTCCTTTAAATGCACGCGTGTGAGAGTGTGTAAACACTGTTATTAGTGACCTAAGGGCGTCTTCATGACCCATGTGATAATTAGACAACGAGACTGGAGCAGCCATAATGACCTGTCAATGCTCTCTTCCACATAAACACTCTCTCTTTCTCTCTCTATTTCATGAATCATTCCTGTTCCAGCTCATTTGAGCTAGGCTGAATAAATTAGCGCATGTTAAGGTAGGTTAATTAATACCATTCTCCCTAAGGTCCAAATCTCTAATGTACACATACCCTTACACACACACACATATGCGCCAACACATGGGCATGAAGATGTCAGAAGCCATCAAATGTGCACTCTTTTGGAAAATAGAACATCAACAGGTCATGACAGATGCTGTACAAATGCACCCAAATCGCACACACACAACTATTTTTAACACGTATGCACACACATAAACACTAAATTAAATGTTCAGTGACCCTTAAAATCAATTTTCTCCTTTTTTCCATGTGGATGCTTGTTTGATGGTTTCTCTCGCTCTCTTTTTTCATCTCGTAGCATATGTGTGTGTGTGTGTGTGCCTCTGACCTTGCATTTGAGGACTCATAGACTGGCACAGCCTGTCGATCGATTCGTCGGGCCTGTTGGAGCAACGATAAAGCCTGCAGCATGTGTGTGTGTGTGTGTGTGTGTGTGTGTGTGTGTGTGTGTGTGTGTGTGTGTGTATGAGTGTGAGTGCCACTGACACCTACGTTAAGGCTTAACAGAACACGGAAGCGCCCTGGATTCTTCCTGACGTCCACATACCAGAAAACTCACACTTGTTTGCCCATTAAGGAGCCAGTGGAAGGAGTTTGATTCTTATCACAGAGACACAGTGTCTGCGAGACCTGAACAACTAATATTAGACACAATACACCTGCCACACCTTCACACACACACTTTGCACATGTCATAAAAACAAACACAAAAATATAACCTCAGGCTCCTAAGCACCAACGATCTTTTATCTCCTGTGTTTGAAATGCGGATCACATCATTATCTGGTTTTGAAAAATATAAATACAATTTGACTGATAACTAACCCTGGTGAAAGAGCCATCATCTCTCTTTTTGGTCACATCCATTCTTTCTCTTCCAAAATTTCTGTTTCTTTATGTGAATAAAGGGCTCACACACCTTAGCCAATCAAATTCCTTGACTAGTCCATGATTTTTCTAGAAAAATTACATTATAGATATTGCTAGGAGAGATTTCCATACATAAGGTACCAATCATTGGAAATTGTATATTTAAATAAAATACACTACTGTTCAAAAGTTTGTGGTAAGATATTTTTATGGAAATTATTAATTTTATTCAGCAAGGATAAAACTGTCATTAAAGATAGATAAAATGTTACAAAAGATTTCTATTTCAAATAAATACAATTTTTATATGTAACAAAGGAAAAAATTGTATCCCGATTTCCACAAAAATATTAAGCAGCACATCTGTTTTCAACATTTATCATAAGAATTTTTCTTGAGCATCAAATCAGCATATTAGAATGATTTCTGAAGGATCATGTGACGCTGAAGATTGGAGGAATGCTGCTGATTAAGCTTTGCCATGACAGGAATAAATTACATTTAAAATATTTAAGCATTCAAAAGAGTTATTTTAAATTGTAATAATGTTTGTATTTATGATCAAATAAATGAAGTCTTGGTGAGCATAAAATACTTCTTTCAAAAACAAAAATCTTACAGACCCCAAACTCTTGATCAGTAGATTATATTCAAAAAATGACTCCGTTTACTTTCTTAATACACATGTTTTTTTACTCTGCATAATTCATTTGTACACACCAGGGTTGTACTAACGTCCAATTTCATGAGCAAATCATTTCCTGATGGATAAAATGAAGCCCAGACTTACATTTTTTCCAGCTGCTGAATATCCTTTTTGGAACCATATCACATTATGGAATTAAAATGTTGGTTGCAAATGCAGTTTCAGGTTTTGTGACAACAAATATACTTTTTAATATACAAATGTGTCAAAAACGGCCAAAGAAAATTGAGTGTGCTTCAACTGAGGATTTAGGGACATTAAGCTAGAACGAGCAAACATATATTCACTAGAACAGTCTATTTCCCTAACTTTTTATTACACCTCCATGACTTTGCTAGATCGGAAAATCTTTCAAATTCACTTACTTTTCCAGGTATTCTATGACTGGAGGAATTCTGGCAATAGATGCTAAAAACACGCCCATTGCGTGTTTTGGGTCTAAGCGTGTTAGGACATCACTTTCCTGTGTCAAATCTACTTTCTGACATGTTGATATTGACGGGCTTCCGTTTACGTTGGCCTCATTCCCTCTACGCTACTGTGCACTGTTTTAAAAACAGCCCCCAGTAACACAACCCAACACAAGATGGTTCCAGTTGATAAAGTCACAATCAGCCGAATCCCAGCAGAAGATTGTGACTTCGCTGAGAGCCGACTAGCCTGACCTAAAAACAAACCCAATGTAAACGCAGTGATGAAAACCATCGTGCCATCCCTTCTAACACTGATTAAAACAATAAACAAGGGCGGATGCTGTATGAACACACAAAGTGTAAGTCTATTATATACAGATAACCTTTTCACAATTAAAACTTGCTTGGCAAAATAATCGAAAGTTTTGATGTGTGTCAACAGACATGCTTTAATTGAAATCGCACTCACCGATGATGAAGTAGTCCTGATTGGTTTTAAATTCGTGACCCCACAGGTTGGGCGAGTACTCCTGAAACTTGATGGTGAAACGCATATCACTGCTGGGCTTATCGCAGGTGAGAAGCAGGTTAGGGGCTCCGGTCACTTCACACCTGTCTGCCTGATCCCGTGACGACACCAGGTACAGTTTATAGTACTCGTATTCGGCGGGGGACCGGGGACCGGGCGGCTCAGACGCTGGGCAAATGAGGTCCAGACGATCCCCGATTTGAGGGTACAGGACATAACCCTTATCATCGCTAAACCTGGAGAACGACAGAGAGGGAAAGAAAGAGAATTTAATGTCATTAGAAACGTACATTTAAAAAAATGGCACAGCTAAAAACCAATAAGTATTTTAAAACCAGAATACAAAAATTGTGTGAGGTACATTTTTTCCGCAAAATCTAATTAATAAAAGACACTTTTGCAAGTCATGTAAGTGAATAAAACTATATTAATTATTATATACAAATATTAAATAATAAAAAAAAAACTGCTTTCTATTTTAATGTTTTTAAAAATGTTTTGAAATAATTTTTTATTATTATCAATGTTAAAAAAAAGTTGTGCTGCTTAATATTTTTGTGGAAACTGTGGATTTTCTTTTTTTTTTTTTTTTCATTTCCATTTAGCTCCATTCTGGTTTGTAACTCTTTTCAATTGAATACAAAATTCAATGCAAAATCAGTTCCTTCCTTCTTTTCACCAAATATCCTCTAGTCCAGGGCTGTCCAAACTCGGTTCCGGAGGGCCTGCAGAGTTTAGCTCCAACCCTAATTAAACACACCTGAAGCAGCTAATCAAGCTCTTACTAGGCATAGAAACTTCCAGTCAGGTGTGTTGAGGCAAGTTGGAGCAAAACTCTGCAGGACACCGGCCCTCCAGGACTGAGTTTGGACAGCCCTGCTCTAGTCTCATTCATAAATATGTCACACTACAAAAAAAAAAATATAGGCTGCAAATGGCTTGTCACATTGACTTTAATCAGTTTGTTTTCATTTAACCAGCAAAATGCACATCCAGTGTTTAAAACATGTTATACAATAAAAACATATTTTTTACTTTCTTTGTGGCAGAGCAAACCTGCAGAAATCTGTCAATTGTACGGATCGGCAAAGAGGGCACGGATGCATCATGGGATACGAATGACTGGCTTAATCTGCCACTATAACCTCTCGCTTCAGGACATTCAATGACAAAACCACACTTCTCATGAAAATTTCTGTGGGTATGCTGGCTGCCTCGGGAGCAGGCTGGCATTTACTGGCGCAGGTGTGGATCCAACCACACTCTACACTCTCGCTCTGTTTCTTTATTCAATAAATTACCTTCTACAAGTAGAAACTCATCCTCTTCTTTTACATTTCATTCATCTACTCTGCTCGTCTCTCTTCCTGTTTTTTCAGAGCCCTAATGAAAGTGCTCTCTTCCGCTGAATGTTAAAAAAAAGTTTTGCTGCTTATAATTTTTTTGGAAACTGTGGGTTTTTTTTTTTTTTTTTTTGCATTTCCATTTAGCTCCATTCTGGTTTGTAACTCTTTTCAATTGAATACAAAATTCAATGCAAAATCAGTTCCTTCCTTCTTTTCACCAAATATCCTCTAGTCCAGGGCTGTCCAAACTCGGTTCCGGAGGGCCTGCAGAGTTTAGCTCCAACCCTAATTAAACACACCTGAAGCAGCTAATCAAGCTCTTACTAGGCATAGAAACTTCCAGTCAGGTGTGTTGAGGCAAGTTGGAGCAAAACTCTGCAGGACACCGGCCCTCCAGGACTGAGTTTGGACAGCCCTGCTCTAGTCTCATTCATAAATATGTCACACTACAAAAAAAAAAATATAGGCTGCAAATGGCTTGTCACATTGACTTTAATCAGTTTGTTTTCATTTAACCAGCAAAATGCACATCCAGTGTTTAAAACATGTTATACAATAAAAACGTTCATATTTTTTACTTTCTTTGTGGCAGAGCAAACCTGCAGAAATCTGTCAATTGTACGGATCGGCAAAGAGGGCACGGATGCATCATGGGATACGAATGACTGGCTTAATCTGCCACTATAACCTCTCGCTTCAGGACATTCAATGACAAAACCACACTTCTCATGAAAATTTCTGTGGGTATGCTGGCTGCCTCGGGAGCAGGCTGGCATTTACTGGCGCAGGTGTGGATCCAACCACACTCTACACTCTCGCTCTGTTTCTTTATTCAATAAATTACCTTCTACAAGTAGAAACTCATCCTCTTCTTTTACATTTCATTCATCTACTCTGCTCGTCTCTCTTCCTGTTTTTTCAGAGCCCTAATGAAAGTGCTCTCTTCCGCTGTGTAAATCATCTGAAGGCGCTGAGACTTCAAGGTTTTTGACGACTGAATTTCTAGAAATAGGATATTTTGTTCTTCTGTCTTCAACAAGTGACTCTAATGAGAATGAATAGGCCGTTCTGGATCCAAATCCCACCCCGAAACGCTTGTTTTCAAAGGAAACCGTGTCAGATCAAAGCACAGCAGAGGACGTGTCTGGAGCTTCCAGTTTCCAGGAGAATTTGGCTGCTGTGGAATCTCAGGGAGTTTCCTTTGAATTCTTTCTATGTAAACAAATGACTAAACGACTCACAGAGGCTAATTACCATTTTATCATCATCTCTAAACAGCCAGCCACACCAACGGCTATTTACATGTAAACAAATTAAGCCAGGTTGGGCTTTCGTTTTTTTTTACGGGCTTCATGTTTCCATGTGAAAAGAAATGCGGAAACACATTCACGTAATGATGGGTGGATCCATTCACAAATCACATACATTACCATAGCATGCTAAACTAGGGCATGTTTATTAAAGCTAGTCGTTCTTGCTCATAAGAAACAAAAGCAGAATCGTGTGTGAGAAAAAAGGCTTTGTGTGTGTGTGGCATTCCTGTGGGAGAAGAGCTTCCTGTCCTTGTCACACAGGTTAGGAAGGTTATCAGTAGCTCTTACAGTGGAGAGAACAGACTCTCAACACACACTCAACACACACTTCACGTACTACAATTAGACTGACCGATACCCGCACACATGTGACTTTAAAGGAATGTTTTTGAGTTCAACACAACTTCAGTATTTGTGGCATAGAAAACATCTCACTTGTCGCCCAGGCAATATTTGTATTTACAGTAACATACAGTACACTACCAGTCAACTTTGGGGTTTGTGAGATTTTTTGAAGCTGCTTTCTATTTTAATATTATTTAAAATGTACTTTACTTCTGTGATAGCGAAGCAGAATTTTCAACATCATTACTCCAGTGTCACATGATCCTTCAGAAATCATTCATTTCTTCTTATTATAAACGTTGAAAACATTTGTGCTCAGTAATCTAATAGGCTATAGCTTATTTGATGAACAGAAAGTTCAAAAGAGCAGCATTTATTTGAAATCAAAATCTTCTGTAACATTATAAATGTCTTTACAGTCATTTTTAAATAGTTCAATGCACAGCCTTACTGAATACATGTATTAATTTATTTTTAAAAGAAATCTTACTGACCCCAAACTTTTGAATGGTGGTGTACTTACAATGAAAGTAAACCAGGCCACAGGGTTCCAGAGGGTTTTAAAAAACAAATTTAAGGGCTGTATTTTTATTAAAGCACTTACATGAATTATTCAATAAAACAAGTTATTTGAGCTGTAAAGTTGACTAAATGTCCCTTTTAAAGTGGGACTACTTTTCTAAGCAGATTAACTTCTGGTTTTACATTAGCAATGTAATTCTTGTAGTCTGTTGTAAATGGCCATTTATGGTGAATTCAGTTCATGTCAGAGTTGAGCACGTAATCAAGTCAAAATTACTAGTGGGAAACTCAGGACTTTCTTTAAGCTCAGACTTTTAGAGTTATCATGACGTGTTAATTTCAAGAATCATGATGGAAGCAAATTTCCACTGATCACAATAATTGTGAATGCTGGCAGTAAAATCTGTGTATCTGTATACATTTTGAGAGCTAAATTCAGTTAGGAAATATTATTCATTTTGCTCGTTTATTAGGAAACATACATGTCACATCAAACTACACTGAACAAAAAGATAAACGCAACACTTTTGTTTTTGCCCCCATTTTTCATGAGCTGAACTCAAAGGTCTAAGACTTTTTCTATGTACACAAAAGGCCTATTTCTCTCAAATATTGTTCACAAATCTGTCTAAATCTGTGTTAGTGAGCACTTCTCCTTTGCCGAGATAATCCATCCACCTCACAGGTGTGGCATATCAAGATGCTGATTAGACAGCATGATTATTGCACAGGTGTGCCTTAGGCTGGCCACAATAAAAGGCCACTCTAAAATGTGCAGTTTTATCACACAGCACAGTGCCACAGATGTCGCAAGTTTTGAGGGAGCGTGCAATTGGCATGCTGACTGCAGGAATGTCCACCAGAGCTGTTGCCCGTGAATTGAATGTTAATTTCTCTACCATAAGCCGTCTCCAAAGGCATTTCAGAGAATCCGGCCTCAGAACCGCAGACCATGTGTAACCACACCAGCCCAGGACCTCCACATCCAGCACCTTCACCTCCAAGATCATCTGAAACCAGCCACCTGAACAGCTGCTGCAACAATCGGTTTGCATAACCAAATAATTTTATTGATGGCATTTTGAATGCACAGAGATACCGTGACGAGATCCTGAGACCCATGGTTGTGCCATTCATCCCCGGACCCCCCAATACAGTAAAACTGCACATTTTAGCCAGCCTAAGGCACACCTGTGCAATAATCATGCTGTCTAATCAGCATCTGGATATGCCACACCTGTGAGGTGGATGGATTATCTCGGCAAAGGAGAAGTGCTCACTAACTTTAGACAGATTTGTGAACAATATTTGAGAGAAATAGGCCTTTTGTGTACATAGAAAAAGTCTTAGATCTTTGAGTCCAACTCATGAAAAATGGGGGCAAAAACAAAAGTGTTGCGTTTATAATTTTGTTCAGTGTACATTTCCCATCATTCTCTACAGCCGAACTAGAATGATAAATCACAGATAAAGCATCAATTACACATGTAATATGCATCCTTTGCTCTTCATTATGTTGCATTAGCGCTAAAAAGCTTCCTGGTTTTGTCAAAAAGTGAAGTCCTGTTAGTCCATTTTGTTACGACTAAAATGACTTGAATGTACATCATGTGGTACTGCAATTATCATTTCCAAACTCATAAGTAGGAACCTTCCAATGCAGCATTACATCACGTTCCTTATAACCACTGCACGTCAAGACGTATAAAAGTCTTGTGGTTACTTTTAAAACCATGTGTATTTTAATGTTTATTATGTGCTTTGTTACTGCAACTGTAATTTTCGATGAAAAAACAATACAAAATGTTCTGTGGTAATTCTGTGCTGTCTGTAACAACATTTCTTTAACATGCCTTTCAAACCAAAACAAAAGACAGGCATGTCCTTGCTAAGTGTTTTTTTTTCAGGTAGACAGTATATACACACTGGAAAAACTGATGAACAAAAGTATCAAAACATCCTGCATATGCAAAAGACATTTTTTGCATACACATTCTGTTAGGTAGATTTTTGTCTGTTGGGTTATCGCAGACACCGTCACAGTAGACTTGACCTGAAGAATAGAAAGAACAGACAGAAAGACAGAGACAGAAAGAGAGAGAGAGAGAGAGAGAGAGAGAGAGAGAGAGAGAGAGAGAGAGAGAGA
>NW_015505406.1:461868-463994 GCF_001515645.1 Sinocyclocheilus grahami
AAGAGAGAGAGAGAGAGAGAGAGAGAGAGAGAGAGAGAAAGAGAGAGAGAGAGGTGTTGCGGATCAGAGGATAGAATGAAAGGGTTGAATGAGAGACAAAATAGCTTACGAAACCGAGAGGAGAAAAGTAAACAGAGACGAACAATGAGGGAAAAAACAGGTGGACACAGAGAAAGAAGCAAGCATGCAAGCGGAGGATGCAGGAGATAAGCTGGTCTGCTCTAACCCACTGAACTCTCTGCTGAGACCCAGACACACAAGTAGAAGAATACTGTCCTTTATCACCACATTCACACCTTCTCTCTCTTTCCCTCCCTCTCACGCCCTCCGTGTCAGCGTGACAGAACAGCATTTAGTCAAACTCACACTCGCTGCTAGCAAACACGCAAGTACACACTGCAAAAGCTAGATTGCTCACGTTAGAATCAAAGAAGCGGTCTATTAAACACAATGCCAAGAAAGGCCATGTGTTAGGTGTTTTTACCTTGTTACAAGGGACAATCCAAGGCAAATTGCCCGAAAGTTCCCTAAATATTATATGAAACTAAAACTAAAACCATTAAAACATTTTTGTTACTTAAAATAGACTTTAACTGAAACAAATTATTTTATTTCAGCTAGTTGCAAAGGCAACATTCCTCATTTTCATTTAGTTCAAGTTGATGTACTGAAAAAGTAATAAAGTTATATAGAAAAAAATTAAAATGACAAACGCACCAACAAAGTTACTAAAAGTAATATTAAAATGAAAGCAAACTTTAAAAGTCAAAACATTCAAATTATTAATAAAAAATATAATAGTATCTCAATGATATTAAAATGACTAAATTATGGCAAATTGTTTATTCTTCTTGTTAGTAATGATAATAGTCAGAAGAAAAAATAATTAGTCTCATGATCCTAAGTGTAGGCTGCTTATGGTTGTCAAGCAACACAGCAAGTTGCGTCCCAAATAAGAAGAAAGGACGTCTCAAATGGAAGTTCTTTAATGCATGAAAATATTCAATATAAATATTTCCAGAAGGAAATTATGTTTCAAATGCATCTGATGTGTTGCGCCAACTTTAGCACTCCATTTTCACCAACCTTGCACTGTAGTATGCTACAGAATGGTACACAAGTATGCAAGTTTAAAGTAAACTGATGATGTAAACTGTGCATATCTTGGCTATTTCACATCGACTTTGAATGCAGATCATCCACATGCACAATTTTTTTTTAAATAAACTGGCATATAACAGAACGTACAAAGCTTTGTTGATTAAAAGACTCAAAATGTGTCCATGCAAATATGTTAGCGCAAACACCTCTTCTTCTATAGCTAGTTTCAGCAACTATCATAATGGCAAAGCAATGGTTTGATGAGAATCTTGTTGAGGAAGTTGAACCTGTAATGTAATGGAAATAGCAACAGTAGAAGCTGGTATGTCAAACAAAATTATGAGCTCAAAATAGAAATACATGCAGGAATGAATTGTTTATAATAAGATCGATAAGCTGCATTTAGAAAACAGATAGGATGAATTTCTATATCATGTAGATTTTAAAGTCAACATGTCTACAGCTAGCAACCTGCATAATAATGAATTTTGCAATGCATTGACAAAGTATTCACACCTTTGTTTGCATACTAGCATAAAGTACGTGTCTAGCCTAGTGGTACTTATTATTATTAGGTATTTACCTAAATTCATTACTTCAGAGTTATGTCCCCTCTAGAAGCTTGCGTTCTGCAAGTGAACGGCGTATTATTGTGCCATCTCAAAGAGGCACAAAATCACTTTCACAGACTTTTTCATTAACTGTTCCCTCCTGGTGGAATGACTTGCCCAACTCAATCCGAGCAGCTGAGTCCTTAACCATCTTCAAGAAATGACTAAAAACACATCTGTTCCACCTTTATTTGACCCTCTAACTCTAACACTTTCTATTCTATTTTAATTCTACTTTATCTATATTTATCTTTTTTTATTTAAAAAAAAACAAACAAACACTAGCTTTCTATTTTTTCTATTCTATCCTTGTTTTTCTTTGTGTATGTGTGTGTATATGTGTGTATGTATACAGTATGTGTGTGTGTGTGTGTATAATATATATATATATATATATATTATATATATATATAT
>NW_015505406.1:464139-515256 GCF_001515645.1 Sinocyclocheilus grahami
AAACAAACAAACACTAGCTTTCTATTTTTTCTATTCTATCCTTGTTTTTCTTTGTGTATGTGTGTGTATATGTGTGTATGTATACAGTATGTGTGTGTGTATAATATATATATATATACTGTTTTAGTATACAGTAGTTGCACATAAATGGCTTTGTTTATTATAATAGAAGCATTCTAGATTTGTGTGTGCATACAGTGTAAAAAAGTGAAACTGAAAAACCAGTTCAACAACAAACGCTGTGATCCATCAATGCTCCTTTTAAAGCATGTGTGCGCACCAGACCCTTTCGCACAGCCTGTGTAATTACATATGTTTCAGCACTGGACCGCATTAGCCTTCGTGATTGAACAACTGTCAGGCGGCAATATCTAATGAGCAAACTCAGGGTTAAGCAAGCACTCGGCAGATAATTAGAGAACGTTTGCAGAACCTCGCAAAAGAATTTCTGACCCGCGTGTCAAGCTCAAAGAAAAAAAGCCCGTCAGGGAAAAGGGACAGGTATAAAAATGTGGCCACAAATCAAGTTTGAGAGTGTGGAATTGAAGCAGGATGAAAAAAACAGAGTTCTATGCACCGAAATGCTTTCATGGAAATGTTTGTGTGGGCAAGCTGGAAAAAGCTAACCGCACACACGGGCAGGCCTTCAAAGCACAGATTAAAGTGAAATTATATTGACATCTCTGTTTACTCTAAATATAAACATGATAATACACTCCTTCAACCATTGCGTCTCATCCCAAACACTCATCATTCCTGTTTTGCTCTTTCTCTCCCACCCTCCCTCGGTTTCTCTCCCTTTCTCTCCCGCTCTGGAACAAAGGTGGCATTCATGGTCACACATTGAAACAAGGAGTGGGGGGACGGAGGGGGGCAGAGGTGACAGGAGTGTGTGCACTGTGCTCGTTTATGAGGGCAGAAACATCATTTTGTCAAACTCCGCCGACGCCCTTCCCTGACCCTGACAGCTCTTGAAAAGCGCAGAGTGTTAGTTTCACCCCGTCCCGCCCCCTCGACAGCACTGACCCTCAACCCCCCCACCTCTCCACCAGAACCCACCTTCTCTTGTCCATAAACCCCTCCACCGTCCTCTTGTTCCTCAGTCTTGCATTACAAAGATTCCACACGAGAAACTCGAGCTGTGTCCAAAAACAAGCTCGGGGCACAGGTGCAGTTGGGTGGACCTTTGTGTGTGTGTGTGTGTGTGTGTGTGCATAAAAAATGGAATGCCTGAGATGGCCGAGAATCCTTCACATGATAAATGCAGAGGTTTCAACACACACCCTAGATGAGGACATCAGCCACAGATCTGGCATGAATATGTACTGTGTCTACAAGTACATTAATATTACATATTGCAAAAGAAATCTGGAAACTAGATTTTTACACATAGGAAAATGAGTGGTGGTAGCCAAGGTGTTGCTATGCAGTTGCTTAAGTGTTTTGGGTGGGTTTTATCATGTTGATATGCGGTTGTTAGGAAATTCTAGGTGGCTCATTATTAGCACAAGTCAAATTAGTTTCTGTAATGTAAGTCCTATGATAAGTCTATGGAATTTTTTTGCCTGTTTTTCCATCCACCAGGTGAAAAGCTTACAAAGAATACATAAAAACATAAAAAAGCGGCATATTTTAGGTCTCATTCATGTTTGTTGCATGATGTAAGCCTTTGGGATTTTTTGAAAATCTCTAAATCAAAAAAAAATAAAAAAAGATATATAAATAAACAAATGCAGCATAATTTTGAGGTCTCATTCATGTTTGTTGCACAGTGTAAGGATGTTTTTTTTTGTTGTTGCCTATTTTATCTTCCACAAGGCATGAGAATAAAATAACACTCTCCTCTACAAGCTGCATAATTTGAGGCCTCATTCATGTCTGTTGAACAAACGGTACAGAATGAGTTAGTGCAGAAATGTAACGCTTTGCTTCAATCTCTAATCCTAAGTATGAGCAACAGCTATGTCTTCTTTAGCAAAACCACTAAAAATGTTCTCCTGGAGGCACAACAACTTCAATCCCACCAGCCAAAAAAAGCTTTCCAGATTTAAGAATTAGATCTAAGTTGGTGATTACATGTGATAACAAGCTATCGAGCTAACACCAGCTGAAATCCTTCAGTTCAAATCACTTTGATATGCTGCGAGAATGACTTTTGACTTCTGCAATTTCCACTTCATCTAGCAAAACCACTAAAAATGTTCTCCTGGAGGCACAACAACTTCAATCCCACCAGCCAAAAAAGCTTTCCAGATTTAAGAATTAGATCTAAGTTGGTGATTACATGTGATAACAAGCTATCGAGCTAACACCAGCTGAAATCCTTCAGTTCAAATCACTTTGATATGCTGCGAGAATGACTTTTGACTTCTGCAATTTCCACTTCATTTTCAGCTTCTATTCCACCTCACTAAGCTGATTTTACCTCCAAGCGTGCATTGATCTCATCAGGAGCAGTGCCATGGAGGGGCTGGAATCACGGCTGTCGTCCAGCAGACCAGCGGTGGGCCGGAGATATCAGCCCTCTCAGAGGATGAGTAAATCTCCCATGTCTCTTTCTCTCTTTTCTCTTCACGGCTATATCGTCAGCTTCCAGGGCCTGATTAAACCCTGTTCAGGGTCTCGAGTGACCAGACTAAACAACACCTACCAGTTAGACATCCGAGCCCTTATCACACTGCCAAGAGACCAGCAAAAACAGAGAAGGAAAAAATTAGAAAGAGAGAGAATCTAGCTATTAAAAATAACAACGTATTAGAAAATGTAAAACTTGGACTAGACAGACAGAAATAGACAGGCAGACGGATGGATAGATAGATAGATAGATAGATAGATAGATAGATAGATAGATAGATAGATAGATAGATAGATAGATAGATAGATAGATAGATAGATAGATAGATAGTAGATAGATAGATACGATACATACGAGGCTTTCGGTTCGGTACGCATTACAAACCGAACGATTCGATTCATTGGACTAATCCTATTACATTTGGAAAATAAAACAGCTTAAAGTGTGTGAAATATAATGTTCTCGGTGCCACTGTGCTCAACAAGGCAGCCCAAACGACGTAACAGGAACCGTGCTGTCTGCCCAGTGGCGTAACGTTAGCGGACGGGCACGCAGGACGCGCACTGTGAAAGGCCCTGCGATAACCTCCCCTTGCTGGGTTGCATCGAAAGACGATGATCTTGTATCGACGATAGCCAGAGATATTGTCAAAAACATCAATTGTTGGCAAAATTAAGATATTTGGTATTTCCAATTAACGTAGGCCTGTTACATTCTTATTTTTATTAGGCCTATTATTATTATTATGAAGTTACTTTTATTATTAAATTAAAATTACAATTAATTTGCCCCGTGATAATTACTAAATAACTGATGTGCTACGGGGATAACAAACGATTAGGCTATATATTTACTCCTCAATTAAAATGTTTTAAAAAAGGTATTTTAAAAGAGGTCTAAACAATGAATTATATGCCTATGATTAAAATATTGACACGTCAGTCATCAATAAAAATCAAGGAAATAAAAAGCTTTTATTTCAAGCACGACTTTCAAAAACAACCTTTTTAACACGAAATATGTTTCTGTTCACTGGCGTAACTCTTGCGCAAAGTTTGCACGTTGCTTGTGTGTGATTTCCATTGGCTCACCTTCACGGTTTAAAACAGAAATATTTCCAACATTGTGACGTCACCAATTACCCCCGTGCCGTACCGAACCGTGATACCACTGTGTCGTATCAAACCGAACCGTGAATTTTGGGAACCGTTACACCCCTAATAGATAGATAGATAGATAGATAGATAGATCACTAAGTGTGTGTACCAACAAAAGAGCCTAAAATGATATACAATGACATGCAGCTCTTTTATTTGCACAGTCTTCACCTGCATTTTCTGATCAATTATACAGCGAGCCACACTAAATCTGCTCCCTGACCCCCCAAGCATTCGGTAGTCCAAGTTTGCCTAAACATTTCAGACCAAAACAGAACCTTTGCGACGTGGTTGATGTATTTATTCTGAGCGACTGTCGCATTCGCAGTCCCATCAGAACACACAAACATTTAAACATCTTCCTTTCTATTCAAATGAACTGTGCGCAAACACCACACACAACATAAAAAGGAGTACAGAACTACGTGTAGAGACTAAAAATGAAGTCATATTATGCCGATTATCATCTAACATCCACAAACAATTACGTCTTGAAAATGATATGTGATTGTTTACAGATATTTAATGACAGCTAAAGGGTAGTATGGAAATACGGCACAGTACTTTGAGATGTTGGTACAACCTAACCGCATTGTCTGACAATGAGCAGATCACATGTGGCCAATTATCGCATGACCTCTGCAGACAAACTCTGAAAGTGATGGAAATGAGGACAACGAAAACAGGTGAAAGATAAAAGGGGAGGAGAGGAGGGAGAAGGAAAGAGAGGGAGGCTGCTGTGAAGAAAGAGAGAGCTGGAGGCACTGCTGGAATGTTTGTGGTGAGAGGAACAGCGGGCGTAATGGCTTCCATATGGCCACTCCTGGCGGGAGAGAGAAAGCGAGAGGGAAAGCGAGGAGAATTACAGAGAGAAACAAAAGAAAAGGATTGAAAACTAAGTTAACATTAAGGAAAAAAGAGGCTTGATGCAGGAGAAAACTGGAAAAAGATGCAATTGGAACAAAAATCATATTAAGTGTGCTTTTGACTTGTTTTCCACTAAAAACAGCCAAACAACCTCAAAACAAGATAAATGTACATCAGAAGCAATACCACATAAGATATTACTTAAGATGCATGTTCAGATAATGTTTTTTTTTTAATGTAAAAAACGAAACATGCATGGCTGAATCGTCCAAAATAAGATAAATAATTAAATATGCATACAAGGGTGAATTTCCATTTCATGCCAACTCAAGCAGTATAATATATATATATATATATATATATATTAGTGCTGTCAAACGATTAATCACGATTAATCGCATCTAAAATAAAAGTTTATGTTTACATATTTGTGTGTACTGTGTATATTTATTATGTATATATAAATACACTCACATGCATGCATACGTTTAAGAAAAATATGTAAAATTTGTATATTAAATATATTTATATAATATAAATTATAAATATAAATTATATAAATATAAATATATACATGTAAATACATGTAAATATTTTCAAAATATATACTGTATGTGTGCGAATTTATATATACATAATAAATATACACAGTACACACACATATATTACATTAAAAAAAAATATTTTTATATACAGTATATATATATATATATAAAGCTTCAGTTTATTTTATTTCAGCTAGATGCCAAGGCTCTCATTTTATTTAGTTTAACTTGAAGTACTAAAATAAAACTAAAACTAATAAATTAAAATGAACAAAATTACTAAAACTTCAACCAAAATTAAAATAGAAATATAACGTATGAAAATAAAATCAAAAGATTAACAAAAACTATAATTGTATATCAGTGATATTGGGTGAGATTTGCACCACTAGTGGCACGAAACAGAATTGTAATCACTTTATTTGCGTGTCGAGAATAACCATTAAAAATATTGACTATTGAGTTTTTGCAATTATATTTGGTGCCACTATCAAAAACTATAACATTTACATTTAAGCATAATTGAGTATTTGTTTTTGTTTATACAATTTTTAGTTGGCAGGGAAAAATGGCTTTATCTTGTAAAGATGTTTTACTGGAAAGCAAAACAAAATCCCTGGGGTGTCTGCAGGCACAAAGCAGGTGAACAGAGAATCTGTGTGTGTGAAGGTAACTCTGTCCTTGTCACCATTACTGTCGTGCCCTTTCCTGACAGGAGGCGGTCTACATGGCTCCAGCACCGGTGTCATATCCCTCCACGCCATGCGCTTTCAAACCAGACAGCAGAGAAGCTTCTTATTCAAACATCCCTTGTTTTCAACGGCGTGATCGTTTCCACACCCTCGGAAAGCAGTCTGGAAAGTTTAGCATTAATCACATGTGAAATAAATGCTAATGAACGACCAACCCCCTCCTTCTGGCCAAAAAAACGAAATCAAAATCCATCACGACTGACAGAGAGAAAGAAAAGAGAGAACATATGCTTTCCTTCTCTTGCTGTCTGTATTTCATATCCTCAGATCAGGCCTGTATATTTACGCAGCCGAATGTTCTCAAAGCCCCCCGTTCAGAGAGATTAACATATGTGTGAGTCTGTATGTGCACATGAATATGATTCACAGCATAATGAATCATAATGCCGTTTAAAGAGGTGAGCGTTCATGCCGGATCAGAGGAACACACACACACACACACAGAGTGTAGGTGTGGATGAGTGAAGGCTTTTTCAAAGAGTTAAACGAGTCTTTCAGCCCAGCTGGTGTGTGACCACGGGTCTCTATGTCAATGCCTGTGTTATTCTGTGTGAAATTTGAAATGTGTGCATATGAATGTGGTCTGTCTGTGTATTAGTGTGCGGACCCCTTCCTCAAGGGAGATGACGTCAGGTTAAACTCACTCTCTCAAACTTACCGGTCTGATTAGACCGTGTCACCTAGGGTCAGAGGTAGACAGAGGGGCCACATACTGAGGGGCCCCATGGAGACCTGTGTCAGACCCGGCACTGCCCCACTGTCCACCTCACAGAGTCCAGAGCATCCGCAAGGTCTATAAACACCCCAACATGGGTCTCAGATGTCTTTGGGGCCCCAAGAATCTGTTACTCAAAGGTTCACCTGACTCTGTGCATGCAGAGATTATAAGCTACTGCGTACAATTCCTGACAGGAATAAACTGGAGCGATGAATATGAGAAACAGATTTAGAGTCCCGAGGGTTCTTAAAAGACACAGAACACATAAAACAATGGGCTATCGGCTTTCAACGTCTTAGCGCTTAAAATTAAAGGCTCCAGATAGAAACAAAAAGTATTCACCATTGCCAAATAATTATTGCTTTAGCAAACTCAAGTTTCACATCCATTCTGGTATGAAAATCCCCATTTACGCTGACTGAAATCCTTTTTTGATTAATAACATTTACTTAAGTGGATGTGAAAATTTTTAAGCAATTTGTCTTTTTTTTTTTGCATTTAAAAGTACTGAAAGCAATCCTCCTCATATCTGTGTATGTTGAAGTTAAAATATCTCAAATTTATTTTTTATTTTCAAAATCCAATTATTTTCAAATCCAAGACAACCAAGATAAATGTACTTGAGAAGCAATGCTCCATAAGAAATTAATAATTGTTCAACACAAGCAGATAATTGTTTAAAGTATAATCAAATAAAACAATACGTAAAAACAAGATACACTAAGCAAACAAGTCTTAATGTTTAATTCAGTGTTGCTTAATTAAATTAATGTTGTTTTAAAAATATTTACAGGAAAAAAGACAAAAGGCTGATAAAAAAAGTAAATCCATTTTAAACATGAATTAAATAAAACTTTTAAATGTGATTTATTTATCAAAATTTTACATTTATTTGATTTTTTTTAATGACTACATTGATAATTTATATATTTATCACTTATTTAAATGTGGAACTCCTAGTTATCCACTCTTTCATGAGATCATTTTCACAAACAACATGAAATCAATATGCTGATCGGAAAACCTAAAATGAATTATCAACAGCTTTTTAATAACAATAAAAACAATTAAACAATAATAATTTAAAATAATAATAAAATCATAATAATGATAATATAAAATAATATTGTAATAATTTAATTTAATTTAATTTAAAGAGTACCATAAATAATCATTTAAAATAGTAATCATTGAATCATTTCATTTATAGAGTACTTTTCAAGGTACTCAAAGACACTTCTACTACAAAAGATTAAAAAGCAATATAATAACAATTCATCCTTAAAGATCCATACTTAAAAACATTAAAAAACAAAGTAACAGCTAAGAACCGTTACGTGTAAGAGCCAACAGGCCTTAAAACATCTTCGAGCATTGTTAAGCCAACAAGCCATGTATAATAGTAATGAAACGCCTGCTTGACCATTTAACTATGCTGATAAACTGCCTGCTATTATGTGGCATCCTTAAATTTGTGAGCTGTAAAATCTACCTCTAAGTTTTCTTAAGAGTGCATCACCAAACACAAGCCTGTTTCTGTAGGCCTCTGAATTCTGGCCTAACAGGGCCGTGTTTGGCGTGCGGGGCGAATCAGGGCCAATGCGGAGTGATGGCAGGCTGCTATTCCACACCCTGAGGCCTAGCGCTCCACTCCACACCGAAAACAGCCCCGACACCTTCACAAATCAACCTCACCGACCGTCCCAGCATCTGAAAGTCATTTTACTCTCTTCCTTCCACACTATTTCTATCTTTCTTTTTACATTTTTTCCTTCTGACTGCCTTCTTTATCTCCATTTATTCTCTCTCCAGTGGGTCTACAGTGGTCAGGCCGGGATCCCGGCAGGTCCTGAGGTTGAGGAGCCCTGTGGTAAAATCAACAGCTACAGATGCAAGAGAAAGACGGCAAGAGAGAGAGAGAGAGAGAGAGAGAGGTGTCAGCAGACAGATGAGGCTGACTACAGCTTCAAACACCTCTGCTTCCGATCCTGTCAAGATGTGCGTCATGCCAGTCTCTGCTGCGATTGTGTGTGTGTGTGCTGTACCACAAGAATCTCATCTCCTCCAGAGTGCCGAAGGGCATCTCCTTAGCACACAAAACTTTCATCTCAAATTCATACAGGGTCAGGGGGTCTTTATGATCCTCTTCTCTCCCCCCACCCAATTAGAAACAACCTCTCAAATGGCGTTCTCAAGAGCACTTCCTGTCGGGGGAGAGATTGACAGCTGATGAGATGATTGACAGACCTCTGGCGAGAGAGGACTCGCAGGCTTTGGAGCTGCGCGGTGGTCCACAGGAAAGTTTTCTGCTGAGCGAGCGATAAAGAGAGCGAATGAATTTTGGAAGTGAAGTACGAGCGTCTCAGCGGGGTAGAGGCACGTTTTCGAGAATGCGGCGACGTTTGGAGTCCCGTGAGAGGAATACCACAACACGCGCACACACACACACACACACGCGCGCGCAGAGAAAGAAAACAACAACTCCAATCCGCTACAACTACACTGTTACAAACAGGATGCGATCCATATGCACACTCATCCTGAAAAGATGCAGCAAATCCCTGATGATTACGATAATTAAATATGAAAGGGTTTAAAAATACCACATTTCTCTCCTTAGTATCGTGGAATTCTGAAGAGACCATTCACAAAAACAGTGAACATGAAAACGCTGGAAAACAACGAAAGCAGAAATTCCCTATTCACTCTTTCTTGACTCTCTTTCTCTCTCTCTCAGCCCTTCCCGCCCCTCTGTCTCTCTAGAGAAAGAGAAAGGGAGAAAAAAATGGCTGATCATTATTCCTATCAAAGTCTCGGAGAAAGAAAGTTCACACCAACTTGCTGACTAGGTTAACAGGCTGAGTGACAGAGAGAGATAGAAAAGAAAGGGTGCGACGAACAAGAAAATGTGTTAGATGTTAAAATTCACTTGTCAAAAAAACCCTTTACAGGATTACTATCGTAATTTAGAGCCAATCCTAAAAAATCCTAATGGGATCAAATAAGAATCCCTTAAAGATTAAATACAAACTTTTTGGATAAATGGAAATTTACGAAAAATTGATTTTCTTTTTCTCTTCTTAAAGAAACACTCCACTATTTTTGAAAATAGTCCAACTCCCCTAGAGTTAAACAGTTGTGTTTTACCGTTTTCGAATCCATTCAGCCGATCTCCAGGTCTGGCGGTAGTACTTTGATTCACAATAATATTACGCAGCACCTGAAAATAGTCCCCAGCACGCTCCCTGTGCAAGCAGGTGGTCACGCTGGTTATGTTGACGGAAGTTAGCCTATTTTCAGGCACTGCGTAATATCATTGCGCCTGCTGCACCTATGGTACGGCAGCAAAGTTCCTTGATTATTACGCTGGAATGAGAGTATAATTCCTAGCTATATCTTTTAATTTTCCGTCGGTCTTGCCTTACACGATGTAACTACAGAAGAGTCAAGTTTTAAATAGGAAAAATATAAAAACTCTTTGGTCATTTTTGAGCGAGATGCTAACGGTCTAATCAGATTCAATGATCTATGCTAAGCTAAGCTAAAAGTGCTACCGCCAGACCTGGAGATCGGCTGAATGGATTCGAAAACGGTAAAACTTTACTGTTTAACTCTAGTGTTGGAAAATTAGCCTATTTTCAAAAATAGTGGAGTGTTCCTTTAATGGATAGCGTATATATAAAGAAGGCTCTTATGCTCACTAAGCCTGCATTTATGTGATCAAATATACAGGAAAAACTGTTGTTCTGCTTACTGTTGTTATCAGAATCAGAATCAGAATCAGAATGAGCTTTATTGCCAGGTATGTTTACACATACGAGGAATTTGTTTTCGTGTTTATGGAAACCATGATACTTTTTTAGGATTCTTTGATGAATAGAAAGTTCAAAAAACAACATTTATTTCAAACAGAAATCTTTTGTTACATTATAAATGACTTGACTGTCACTTTTGATCAAAAATGCATCCTTGATGAATACAATTATTAAATAATTGATATCTATAATGTTGTGTTGTAAAAAGGTGGATGACTGAGATAAAAATGGAATGTGAAAAAGAATGGAAAAGGAAGAAATGACTGAAAATAATAAATAGATCTGCTCCACTGGTAAAATCAGACAACAAAAGCAGGAGAGCAGGGGCAGAGCGGAGCGAGGGATGGAGAGACAGGGAGAAAAGATGGACGCAGAGATGTCCTGCTGGGTTAAGCCAGGTGTCTTCAGCAGAGTCTCACGAGAGGAGAGAGGGGAAGAGAAAGAGAGGAGAATAATTAGTCAGACCTCCAGCCGAGGAGACTGACAGGTAAAGAAAGAGAGGGAGAGAGTGGTGAGGTAAGAGACTAAAAGCGAGACAACTATGGATGGACAGAGAGTCTGAAAGTGAGAGTGGTGGAAAGAAGAAAGAATGAAAGAAGAGAAATGAGGAGATGAGGGAGGGGCTGGGGAAAGAGAAAGAGCTTGAAAAATGCCCTTTGTCATCATTTTACAAAAGAATGGACGACAAAAGGAGAGAGAGAGGGAGAGAAATCACAAAAAATGCATGACCCCGGCCCCTTCTGGACAACAATGAGCATTTGTCTATCCATCAGTTCAGCTCAGTGGTGTTTTTTGGTGACCTAAACACACCGCAGAGATTCATTGTGACATGATGGCACTTCCTGTCAGCACCTGCCATCAGAAAGCCTGCCTGAACTCAATGCATTGAACATTGATTAGTAAAATACTGTGCTTGAGTTATTTCTACACTGTACAAAAAAAATGTAGTTGTTACCTTAAAAAGCTGAATCAAGACCTAAACCAGGGTAGAAGCCTAGGGGGAGATGTTAAAATACTTCTTCCAATCTCAGTTTTATATGAAGAGATGGCTACCCCTGTTGAAAAAACCAGCATATGCGGGTTAGGTATGTTTTGAAGCATGGCTGCTGGTTTGAGCTGGTCCTTTGGTGGTCATGAGCTGGCTTAAGCTGGTCATCTGCTAGTCCTAAGCAACTAGCTCCTGCTCAGGACCAGCTTAGGACCACCAGCCATGCTTCAAAACATACCTAGCCAGCATATGCTGGATTTTTCAACAGGGACAGTACATCATTCTAAGGTTAAAGTGGCTGTTCCCCCAAAAATGAAAATTCTGTCATAATTTACTCACCCTCATGTTGTTCCAAACCTGTCTGACTTCTTCTGTGGCACACAAAAGCAGCTATTCTGAGAAATGCCTGTTTTTTAACCGTTAAAATCAATGGGTAGTCAATACCAGCATTCTTCAAAATATTTTGATGTATATTTATATTGATGTAAGTTATACAGGTAATTATATAAAGAGTAAATAATAGTCGAATTTTCATTTTTGAACAAAACACCCATTTTAGTCTCCTGAAAAGTGTAAATACCATGGCTCTAAGGTTTATTAGAGAATCCTCAACAGCCAAATAGCAATTTGTTCAACCGGTAGTGTGAGTTTGGGGTCAGCATTATCGGTTTGCCAGAGAAACCGGTTTGAACACACCAGTTACGGTTTTTGCAATATGACGACATCAAAAATGCCCACCTCATCTTTAACTTGACACAAATAAAAACTATGGTGGAAATTAGACATGAACTCAGACAGTCTGAACAAACAGCACCAGTTTCGTTCTCATTTCTGACCAATTAAATTTCTACCATACATGGTCTGACCATTAAAATTCCTTTTAGCAGTTGGACCAAATGTACTCAGGTTTATTTTATTACAATATATATGACTTTGTTCATTTAGGTGCTACTTTATATTAAGGTTATCTGATATAACTTTTTTGTTTCATGTGAGCCTTACAAAATGCTTTCATTAGGTTTGTTCAGTCATATTAAATACTTTTTTTGACTGAATAAAACCAGCTAATCAAAATTTTAACATGAAATACATTAAGTTAACGGACACAGAAATGTTTACAGCGACGGAAGTAATGCGAAAATTATAGCTTATTCAGTTTCTAAAGAACATGGCCGTAAAGAATCCTCAAGGTCACTGTCATCACAGATGACTAGAATCAGCTATTTTGTTTTGTTGTTGAAAATTTCATTTCCTCTGAAGCACAAATGTGCACATTTATATTCAGGACTGATTTTTTTCCCCCTAATAAACGGCGGCATTCACTCTAGAAAACGTAACTTCATGAAGCTCCTCCATCTTCGCCTACAGGTCCCTACGGGTTTCATTTAACAGTTTGCCATTTGATCCTCAGATCCAGCATGTGTGCACGTTTGGTCCGGAGCCAAAGGTCGTGTCTTGTTTTAGCAGAGGTTGTGGTCTGATGCCTCTGGACTGGTATTAAAGGGACCGTTTCATGAAACAGGGGCACCACAGCTGGCACACATACACAGAAACTTCCCCTTCCATTCAGACACCTCTAAAAGGACCGTTTCAGGTTTAAAGGCATTTGTGGCATAATGTTCATTACCACAAACTCGTTGGGTCGAAATAATTGTCTATTGAGTTCTACATTTCTATAAACTCCAAACAACATCAAACTTCACTGCAAAGGTCATGCAGGGCCATATACACACGCTAACACACACACACACACTCGGTAGACAGTCAGAACTAAACAATCTTTCACATTCACATCACTCCTTTTTTCTCTCTCCTCCGCGCTTGCATCTATAGCAGCTCATCGCAGTGTAATTAATCAAGAGTTCTTATTAATTATCTATGCGCGAGGTCGTTCATTACCGCATCAATTCAGGCATAGCTAACGCCGCTTGTGGGAGCTCTGCCCGCCCCCTTCCTCCGCACTACCTCCCAACTTACATCTTTCAGTGGTCTCGAAAGTCAAGTGATGTTTTCTCTCTCCAGCCCTCTCTATTTATGTGTGTTTACTGATGCAAGGAGTTTTTTTCCCAAAGGAAACACTCTGAATTAGAATCTCAGAGATATAGGTTTCTTTTCAGTATCAACTTGGCCTCAAATGTTTCTCCTGAAATTCCTTGAGAGAAATAAAAATAGAAGCACATTAGACAATGGTTGACAAAGTAAAGAGCACTGAGCTATAAAATTAATGTGGTTAGCCAGGAGCATAGTCTCCATATGTAAGAGAGGTCATAATACAAAATTTATCAGCTTTGTTCATTAATATTAACTATGCAATGTGACATTCGCCAGCAGAAAGTGTAGACCAATTCACGAACAAATGACTCTTGTGAGCTGATTCTTTTTAGTGAATCAAAAACTGTTATATGGCTTAGTGAATCGCAAAGGCTGCAATTTAATTAAATAAATATGTGCTGTGTGTTTCAGAGTGAAGTCCACACACGTACAACAGTAATATTTCTTATTTTGTTTCATATTTTTCTTTAATAAAAAGAACCATAATAATCATTATTGTTATTATATCATTATATTGATTTATAAATCACAATATATTTGGCCAAAAAAAAACTGTGTTTCTCTAGTGTGACCAGTGCTACACGATTCCCAAAACAAATGACTCTTAAGAGCTGATTCTTTTTCCGAACAATTAGTTACTGATTTGAATCAGTCTAAAACATTATTATGTATAATTTACAGCATTAACTGAGAGAGAATTTATTTTTTATGCAGGCACAACACAATAGACATTATAAAGATTTACACAAATGAATTAAAATGTAATCACGGCTTGGAACTGAATCAAATGCTTGTGTACTGGAACTGAATCGAGTTGGAATCTGCTTTGAAATCTGATGTTTGATTGCAGATTTTGGTGGAGAGCGGTTTGTGAAATCTCTTCTGAAGACACATGTGAGGTGTCTTTTCTCATGGGAAAAATCAGAAAAGAAATCTTCATTTGCTCTACATTGACTCTCACTGTCTAGAAGAAACATTTGAGATCTGAAACGTATTCTAGACCAGATTCATTCAAAATACTGAAAGAATTTCAAAATTCTTTTTGTAAATGACATTTTCCGTCTCTTTGTATGCGAGGACCAGAATCCCCGCGGCAACAAGCATCCCTTTCAGAAGCGGGCGCGTTGTAAAATATCACCCTCCCATAACATGTGCACCACCCAATTACTTCCCCTGTCTAGCAAGGCTCTAATCTCTGTCACTGGTCCACCTATTATTGCTTTTCCAAGTCTCTTTCCATCCATTTTTTTCCCTTCAGCCTCACCTCTCGCTTTCCATTTCTTTCGCCGCATCCCTCAAATTCTGAATGCAAGAGCTCTTTCCTCTCTTTTTCCCTCGTTTTTTATCTCTCATCAGGCCAAAAGCTTTTTGGTGTACACATCTATCTACAAGAACGGAACAAAAACAGAAAGAGAGAGAGGAAGATGGAGAGAGCAGAGGGTAAGAAAACGAGAGAAGGAGAAAGGCCGAGAGTAAGAGAGGCTCTGACGTTAACAAGATAGCTCGTTAAAGCAAGGGGACAGGAAAGAGAGAAAGAGAGAGTGAGCGTGTGAGAGGGAGGTGGAGAGAGAGAGAGAAGTGGATGTAATTGGTGGCTTTTTGAAAAGGAAAGACAGAAAAGACAGAATTAGGTTTTCCATCTGCGGCCCTCAGTGTGTGTGCGTATGCGTGTGTGTGTGTGTTTGCAGACCGAATGACGGGCTTGATGTCTGTGAGCATTGCAGACATCAACAGGTCACACACACACACAGCTTTCAGTCAGAAATACTCCATCAGGCTCTCGTCACATTTATACACATGCGTCTATTATTGGAGGGAAGCATATTCAAACATCTCAAATTTGCCACTGTATACACAGAATTATGAAAAGGGGGTAAGAGAAAGTGGTACAGCATACCTGGGTTAAAAGGTGTAAGTAACGAAATGGTGTGTGAAAAGCTGCTTACTGTCGGTGCCGCATGTTTGCGGGTTATTAATACCGCGAAAACATTGCAATTAAAGGAAAACGCTGTTTTCGTGTCTTCAATTTCCTTCCAATAAGTGGCTTTCCGGTTAGCATATAAATGTACTACGCACTATGTTTAGCATTTCACAGAGGAAAAAAAACTACAACACAACCAGTGTAGAACGATTCTTGAATAAACAACTCTTTTGAACTGAAAATTTTCAGAGAAAACATTGCAATTAAAGGAAAACGCTGTTTTCGTGTCTTCAATTTCCTTCCAATAAGTGGTTTTCCAGTTAGCATATAAATGTACTTCTTGCACTACGTTTAGCATTTCACAGAGGGAAAAAAACTCCAACAACGATTCTTGAATAAACAACTCTTTTGAACCGAATCTTTTCAGTGACACGCCGTGCAACCAGTGTCCGTTTCCCGAAATAAATGGAAAAACTCACAAGAATTAGTTCTTTTAATGATGTAGTAATGAAGTAGCTTTAACTGCTCCAACACTCTAAAATTTGATGGATTCTGATTGGCTGTCATCTTTTTATTGTTCCTCTGACCCCAATGGTAATATCAATCATTATTTTGTTATTGTTATACAGGTACATCTAAAAAAAAATTGAATATCATGAAAAAGGTCAATATTTTTTGTCACTCATTTCAGAAAGTGAAACCCATATATTATATAGATTCATTACACAGAGTGAAATATTTCAAGCCTTTATTTCTTGAAATTTTGATGATTATGGCTTACAGATAATGAAAACACAAAATTCAGTGTCTCAGAAAATTTGAATATTACATAAGATCAATGAAAAATGGATACTTTAAACAGAAATGTCAGGCTTCTGAAAAGTATGTTAATTTCTATGCACTCAATACTTGGTTGGGCCTCCTTTTGCATGAATTACTGCATCAATGCGGCGTGGCATGGAGGCAATCAGCCTGTGGCACTGCTGAGGTGGTATGGAAGCCCAGGTTGCTTTGATAGCGGCCTTCAGGTCATCTGCATTGTTGGGTCTGGTGTCTCTCATCTTACTCTTGACAATACCCCATAGATTCTCTATGGGGTTCAGGTCAGGCGAGTTTGCTGGCCAATCAAGCACAGTAACACCATGGTCATTGAACCAGCTTTTGGTACCTTTGGCAGTGTGGGCAGGTGCCAAGTCCTGCTGGAAAATGAAAAAGGCTCCATAAAGCTTGTCAGCAGAAGGAAGCATGAAGTGCTCTACAATTTCCTGGTAGATGGCTGCGTTGACTGTGGACTTCAGAAAACACAGTGGACCAACACCAGCAGATGACATGGCAGCCCAAATCATCACTGACTGTGGAAACTTCACACTGGACTTCAAGCAACATGGTTTCTGTGCCTCTCCACTCTTCCTCCAGACTCTGGGACCTTGATTTCCAAATGAAATGCAAAATTTACTTTCATCTGAAAAGAGGACTTTGGACCACTGAGCAACAGTCCAGTTCTTTTTCTCCACAGCCCAGGTAAGACGCTTCTGATGTTGTCTCTGGTTCAGGAGTGGCTTGACACGAGGAATGCGACATTTGTAGCCCATGTCTAGGATTCGTCTGTGCGTAGTGGCTCTTGATGCGCTGACGCCAGCCTCAGTCCACTCCTTGTGAAGCTCCCCCAAATTCTTGAATGGATTTTGCCTGACAATCCTCTCAAGGCTGCGGTTATCCCTTTTGCTGGTGCACCTTTTCCTACCACACTTTTTCCTTCCACTCAACTTTCTATGAATATGCTTGGATACAGCACTCTGTGAACAACCAGCTTCTTTAGCAATTAACTTTTGTGGCTTACCCTCCTTGTGGAGGGTGTCAATGATTGTCTTCTGGACATCTGTCAAGTCAGCAATCTTCCCCATGATTGTGTAACCTACTGACCCAGACTGAGAGACCATTTAAAGGCTCAGGATACCTTTGCAGGTGTTTTGAGGTAATTAGCTGATTAGGGTGTGACACCATGAATTTCCAATACTGAACTTTTTCACAATATTCTCATTTTTTGAGATGTACCTGTAGTTATCATCCTTGGTGCGAACGGACCTACTATTTTAAATTAAGTCTAAAACTCCAAGAGAATTTCTTTCATATATAAAAAATGTACATTGTAATGAACCAAAATATACCCAAATTTATCGGAATTGAAACAAATAAAAAATCTGAAACAGCCTAATATCCTTATCTAGCCCTAATTATGAAACTTCTTATGTGCTAGTCCTTTTTTATGTAGTATTTGATTGTATGAAAATCAATCAGAACTGAGTCTGTGATTGTAAATTTTAGGAGGTTTGTGTGTGGCAGGCTCAATTTATGTGTGTGTGTGTGTGTGTTTGTGTGTAATTCTTCCTAATCCCATCTCTGATGGTCTCCTCTTATCCTCTTCTCTCTGTGCCAGACACAGCAACATCCTGCCAATGACAGGAGCCAAGCACACATGCACTAACACTCACACAATATCCTGAAATATCCCTGCATCGTGTCTATGCCACAAGCGAGCGGCGTGACAAAAGTAGATCACTTTCTTTATAATCAACCAAGCCAAATCGCATATGTGTGAAGATTATAACGAGAGCGATTCAGTTTTGTCGTGTTACGTCACTCATTTGCAACATAGGTATGATGTACATTCTTAATGCATGTTTTTGGTCTTATTGTGAACAATTCAGTAGTTGACCAGAAGGGGAAACGGAACATAAATTAAGACAATTAGGCCTACACTAATAACCACAAACATAAAGCAATGCATGAAATTAAGTTTGTGTAGTTGTGTAGAGTATGTTTCTGGGCTAAATTGAAAAAAAAAACTGAGAGCGAAACGTACTTGCTAGTAAATTTTACAAAAAGAAATGGCAAGTAACACATGAAATTTTGATGTTGAATAGTATTTTTCTTGTAAAACATTCTCCAAGAATCTTTGTAATATTTACAACTTTGAAAATGTATTTTTACAGTGTCAAGTTTTGCTAGCAGATACAACAGTCTTGGACACCTAATCACAAAGCTATTTGCTAATGCAAATGCAGAACTCATTTTTTGATTACAAATGATTTCACAAAACAAAAGTGGTGGATAACATGAGGTGAACCAAGATAAAGGGAATATGCGAATAGTATTCAGCTGGTCATGTGACAAACGTGGGGCCCACTATAAAGGGGGCCCCTTATTATGAATAAAACAACATTTTCGAGGCTGCTGATAACTAGATTACAGGCCTATATTTGTCGCATAAATTACTTTTTAAAATATGTGCATTTATTTACCGGTTAAACCCTGAGGAAAAAGTTACCTCAAGTCACCACGAAATTTTGATAGGCTACACATGACAATGACATTCCCAGAGTCACACACAGAGTTTTCACTGCCTCCAAAGAAAAGCCGTGCCACAATCCGACCTCGAGAAGGAGAAAAAGAGAGAAGAAGAGTGATGATTTGACACAAAGACGCAGCCGGCAGCTCGCCATGACATGGCACTATGAAACGGTTAATGACGCAGCTTACGGCAGGATGGATTATCTCTCTCCTCCTCTCTCCCCCGTTCCTTTATTGGCTTTTGTCTGATTGTGCTACATTATGGAACAGCAGTGAGCTGAGCTTAAAGGAAGCTGCCATTCTCCAGAGGAGACATAATTAATAACGCAAGCATGTCCATCTGCTCTAGACTCCTATATGTTCCCTTTTCTTTCTCTCCATCACTCCTTCTTTTGCTTAAACATTCCACTGTGAGTGTATTATGTGTGGGGCATCTCACTCTTTTGTCTGGGTGTGTGCATGAACGCATATGGAATGTGTGAGTTACAAAAAAGAGGGAAAAAGCCATGTGATGAACTCAGCTCAGCCTTAAATTATTTCAACATTTAAGTATATAGCATACCTAATTTATATATATGATGATTCCACCTCTTTTTTCCCCTCAAAATGTTTGGTTAGAAATTGCATATCAGTCTTATTTTAGTATCACTGACATACTATTTTAGTTTTTGTTTATTATTTTACATTTTTGAAATATATTGATTTTTTCGTTTTCATTTTAGCTGATGTTTTATTTCATTTCAGTTCATGTTTATTCTGTTTCGAGTAATAAAAATGTATTTTTTTTTTTATTGTTTTAGTTTTAGTTAATAATAATAACCCTGATGTGCATAAATGCAAAAAAGAATTCGAGGAGTTAATTATGTATGTATTCCATGTCTCTCAAATAATATAAATTCATAAGATCTGCACGTATATTAAACAAATACAAATTAAATGAACTGTAATATACTTTCAGATCAGTATAACACCATCATCTCAGCTGCCCACTGAAATGTGAGAAGAGAAGATTCAGTTAGATACATGTGAGTCTGGATCAATTTAACGTTAGGTTAATGAGTAAGGTAGAGTAACGTAATTGTCTTGCAGTGTGTTTCTTGCCACTGTTGAACTTACGGCCTTTAGACGAGAGAGAAAGAGAGAGCGAGCAAGCATGCCTAACTCTCACATGTGACTGTGGGTTTAATCAGAGCATCAATCTCTAGCAGAGGAGAAGAGAATAAAAAAACAAATCTAATTACACCAGATCATTCAGAAGATGAATTAAAGATAGAGATAACATTACAGACAACCACGTTAAATCACCCTGCACTTCCTCTCTCTCACACGCTCCCTGTTTTTGCAATAACAGGAAAATGGTCTCTCTCTCGGAGCTTTAATCATGTGGGATTAAAGCCTGCGATTATTCCTGGTATTTTAGCTGATTATCGTGTTAACCTCTAGGAATGAACCCTAGACGTTCACATTACCGATATTAGAAAGACAGAAAGGTGAAGGACAGGAGGAAAAGAAGTTTAAATCGCTTTCAATCTCTTCTACAGCATTATAACATAAACCCTGCATGTGTGTGGCCACATGAAGGAAAATGTTATTGCTTAGATGCTGCTCTATCATAGCTCAAGACAAAATATACCAAAGACCCAAATATACAGAGGCGTATATTTTTGAAAAGCCCAGGTTAAAAACCTATGGATCAAATGAGTTCTCAGTTGTCTCATTCAAGTAACTTTATCAGGTCATTCTCTTAAAATTGCTTTGTTTACTTGGTTGTTTGTAGACATACAATATAGAATTAATGCAAATAGCATTGCTAAGAGAGCATTATAACATAAACCCTGCATGTGTGTGGCCACATGAAGGAAAATGTTATTGCTTAGATGCTGCTCTATCATAGCTCAAGACAAAATATACCAAAGACCCAAATATACAGAGGCGTATATTTTTGAAAAGACCAGGTTAAAAACCTATGGATCAAATGAGTTCTCAGTTGTCTCATTCAAGTAACTTTATCAGGTCATTCTCTTAAAATTTCTTTGTTTACTTGGTTGTTTGTAGACATACAATATAGAATTAATGCTGAAAAAGCATAATTTTTGTAAGGAGCCCTTTAATATCAATACCCCCAGTTAAAAAGTTAAAAAACAAGCAGCTTTGTCATAATTACAGCAGAAATACTGGAAATAGCTAATTTTGGGAAGCCTTCAAATATTATGTTGGACAACAGGGGGCCTTCGAGTCCAAAAGTTTGAGAACCACTGACCTAGGAGACACAACTGAGCTATTAAAGAGATCGCATTCGTGATTTCTCTTTCCTGTGGGTGGTGTTGGTCTGGACGAGTTCAGGTTGATGCTTGGCATCACTTGACAAGCTACGCGTGTGTGTCTGTCACTGTGGATCCTGGCACAACCGAGCAGCAGCATCCTTGCCAGACACCCCTCCATCTCTCCCGCAGAAACGAGAGAAGAGGGACGAATGGCACAAAGAGATAGAGCGGACAGACACGAAGAATCGTTCGAGAAAGCGGCTTGAGAGGAAAAGCAGGTACGGCGAGAAGATTACAGCCAAGAGGTGAGCAAACGAATGAGAAAAAGAGAGCGAGAGTTTAAGAACGAGAGGACGTGTGGAAGCAGAAAAGCAGAATATGAACCGGATTTAAAGACAGCTGCCAATGAAGGGAATGAGTGAATGAGATAGAGACACACAAGAGAAGAAATAGAGAGAGAGAGAAGTCTAGAGGAAGAAAGAGAGGGTCCTAATCCCCTAACAGACAGCTTTGTGGAGTGATTGACAGCCGAGTGCGCTACACTGGGGCGGCCCTGGAGGGGGTCTCAGAGGGGTGTGAGTGTAGGGGGATTATCCACCCATCGCTCATACACCCCTAAGACAGGGTCAAGTTGTACAGGCCGTTGGCTCTTGTGTTCCCACTCACTTTCACACGTCCATTGAGCGACCTGCTCTGATTTGTTTATGGTTTTGGTTTGCAAATGTTGCCTTAATATGGACGGATAAATCAAAACACCCCCTCTCTTCCCACCCCTGTCCTTTCAGCGTGCTGACATAATTATGTTTGCTTTTAAAGACAGATTTGCTCAGTCTAGCCGGCTGTCAAACTGTGTAATGACTCAACAGAATTTTTTTTTTTTTGACAAGCTACAACTTTAACAGCGATATATGGCAACTTTTATGTTGATTTATTGACTTATTGACTATAGCACAGACAGTGAACGAGGATGAACCTTTCTAGTGCACATTTCAAGCAAATTAAGTATACTACACTATGCCTATTAAGTATACTAATTAAGTCTGTGTTGAGCTTTATGTATATGCTAGCATTTGCATCAAAACTTAAGTATACTTTGGGCATAAGTTGACGAATATTTAGCCTACTTGATAGGAACAAGAATTCGGCATGTCATGCTTTTGCGTATAATAACAAAAACTCCAAAACAAAGAAATTATGAAAGCTACATTTTGTGTGTGCTTGTTTCTGTCTTTTCTGGTAACCGTTCACTTACACTGAATGGAAACATGCAACTTGACAAGAAAAATCTTTTTAAAAAGTTCAAAAGTAAAGTTCCTTTAAGACATTACATTTCAGTAACAGTGATTTTATCTCTCACAGCCTCATTTTTATTTGCATGAAATAAATAGTCCTTCTTCCAATATTGCCACAAAATCTAAATGGATTTAGTTTTAAACTTCAAGGCACCAAAACGCCAAAAACATCACATTCAACACTTCAAAAAATTGTTACACCCCAAAACGATCACATTTCATGATCTTACAGGACTTTATGAATCTGATCTTGTCTGTTCCTGTCTGCGCTCCAATTCCAATGTGAAGAATAAATAAATTATCTGCACTGCAGGGACTGGGGGAGAGTGCAGCTATGTATTCCTTCATGATGTGATATTTCCCTCAGAAGAGAGACGGCAGCACCCTGCGGCCCGAGATGTGAGGGAGGGAGAAAGAGAGGGGGAGTGCGCAGGGTGAGGACAGACCAGTTTCATCTGCACCCCATTTCACTTCCGAACCCAAGCGAAACTCAATATCCCGGCTCCTTCTGAGTGCGAGAGACAGATACAGGGAACGCTGTTGCCTGACGATGCCTATCAAACTCCATTCAGCCCAGATCTGGGCACTTATTCATGGAAAGAGAGAGAGAGACTAACATGAACCAGGTGGGTAGGAATACATGCACAAATGAAAACTCTGGAATGCCAGGCAAAAAAAGTAATTGATAGTGTGTGTTTCACTATATGAAACAAGACACACTGTACCACTCATGCTAAGAGTGTGTTTGAAAGCATGTACGTGTATGCACGTGGCGTCATGTAGGATGAGGCCACCCATGCTCAAATAAAAATTTTTTTTTTAAAAATCACTGATTGCATGTTTGTGTGCATTAAATAACAATATATATATATACATACTTTGTTTACAGTTGCTGTCCTGACTAACAAATCAGATGCACGGTACCTCTCAAAAACATAGCGTAACCAATCACAGAAATAAAAACTGAACCATTTCAGCTCAAAAAACACAATTTCTTCATTTTCATGATTGAAAATGGTTGTCACTTCTTAGTATTCAAGCATTCGGATACTTCTGCCAGTATAGTACGCTAAATAGTACATTTCAGTGTGGCTGCTGTTCAGATAGACACAAATACACTGAAAACACATATCCATCACTTCTGTGCAGTAAAAAGCTAGGGGAGTCTTTGTTTCCGCCACCCGACAAACCCCCACACCCTTCCGCCTGGCATTTTGAACCCCCCTTTCTTTAGGTGGACGGACAGAAAGAAAACCTCTCCATCTGTTCTCCCTCCCGTGGCTTTAGAGTTACACTACAGCCGGACTCCAACAGAGAGAGAGAGAAACGCACTACTGAAAAAAAGAAGAGGAAAAAGGCAGAGAGAAAGAGAAAGAAAGAAAAGTGCATAAGGACGGGGTAAAGGAAAGGTAAAGGAGGATTGATTTTCTTGTCGCCCAGCGGTAAAGCACTGAGAACCGCCTCTGAGAAGGTGTGAGTCACACGGTCACTCACAAATGCAGCTAATTTACTCGAATACTCTCAGAGAGGCAGGTCAGACACATTCGGTGGAGTTTTTTTTCTCTTTTGGTAAAATAAAATAAAATGAGTGTTTATAGTCATGTAATGTTTTTAAAGCTTAACTTTAAATGAGCGTCTAATATTAGCTGATAATCAATATGGTTCTGATATATTGTAGTTTACAATCTTGAAACCTGCTAATTTAACTTTGCCAAAATATTTATCAGAGAAGCGTGCAAAGAGCATGAGACATAAAAACGTTCTGACACGGGCCTGTGGCTTTAAAAACCAAGATTATTCAAAAGAATAACTGTGTGTGTGAGAGTGCATTTGAGATGTTCGGCACAAACCCGTCAAACCACCCACTTCGAAAAGACAGGCAACGGAGTGGAGAAACACAAGCAACTATTTAAACCCAGCACACACACACCGAGACTGGCCAAACATGTGTAACATGAGAGAGCGACTGGATTAAGAGACAGGAAAACTAATAGAAAGTGAGAGTAAAAGAATGAGGGGGAAGGTGGAAAGAGGGGGGATTCATCGAGCAAGGCATCATTTTTAGCGAATGATTCAGTGTTTAAGCAGGAGTATATGTGTTAAGACGTTTGTGTGTATGTGTGTGTGTGTGTGTGTGTGTTTGAGGTCTTTCTTCGAAGCGCAGTGGAGACCTCTTTTGTTCTGAGGGGAGGAGAGGGAGAGGGGGCAGAGGAGGAGAGACTCCAGAAAAGCCAGCGATACGCTACTGAAGGAGGGAGAGAGGGAGTCCGGCATCTGAGGAAATTTAACCCCGAAGTTGGATTTGATCCAGCGCTCTGAGCTATAACATTTTTTAAACAGACGTACGCGTTAAAGCTTTTCTGCAGAAAGGAAAGAAACAGAGAAACAGAAAAAAAAGAATGCGCTGGGGTGAAACTCAAAGCCGACTGCACTCAGAAGTGCATCTCAAGGCTGGGCTGAATTATAGGAAAAGCAGCTGAAATATTGAAGCGATATTAAAACATAGCATCAGCACCGGGAGCCAAACTGGAGCTGCCGCCCAGCTCATGAATACAGGGTTCATCCTGCCTGCAGTATGCCAGTCTCTACAAACACACAAACGCTTAACGCTCGTCTTACAGTCGAGGAAACGCTGCTCTGAACTAAGCCTAGAAACTCAAAAACAATGGCAGTGTCATCTGATATTACAGTCATGTAATGAATGCTTGAGCGATGCATACGTTTGAACTTTAAAGAAAGTTCACTCAAAATGAAATGAATGTACTCAACTCTAATGTCGTTTAAAACCCGTGTGACTTTCTTTCTTCCTTGGAACATAAAATAAGAAGTTAAGCAAAATGTTAAAAAATTAACGTTACCGTTCAATTAAGGGCTGTCAACTTTAAACACGACAAAAAGCACCATACCGGTTGTAAACTATATTTTGTGTTAAAATAATACTGTAATCGGCTGAAGATCTTTCTATCTCAGTTGCTCTCTCATTCAATTTAAATCTAGCGTGTCAAGACATATCGCATCAGGTTTGACGTAAGTGATATTAAATGTCATTTGTTCTCATTAATGACGTAAAGCCACTGTGTGGCATTTTTAAGTGCCATATTGAGATGGTTATTGAATGGAATTTGAAAGCTGAAACAGAATATTTTCCAGCAAATTATGACTTACATTTTTGTAAGTTCAAAGATACTGTGCAACAGCCTGAAAGCTCATTATTAAGAACACTGTAAAACAAACATTTTCAGCTGGGTCAACGTAGAAATAAAAGTTCACCTACTGCCTTAAGTAAACTTAAATGAAGTTAACTCAACTTGAAGATATCCTTTATTTCCACTCACAAATAGTCAAGACAATGGATTACTTTATGTTGAATGTTTTAAAACTTATAAAAACTCGTCATGACAATTGGACAATTAAAGAGTTAAAGAGAAGAAATAAGTTGAAATAACAATTGTGCTGTATATTAAAATTCTGGCTGATAATAAGAAAGTTGAGTAATAAAATAGCATAGCATTAATTTATTAAAAATAGCATAGCATTAATATTATAAACTATTTGGAAAAACAAACATAAAACCATAAAATATAAATAAAATAAAACGCTAAAAACCGAAATGAAACATTTTAAAAGGTAGTGAATATTTCCAACATCAATATACAGTATACATAATATGCAATACAACAGCCTCACAGTTCATTATGTAAAAGAGTAGGAATGCACCAATATTAAACTTCTGGCTAATAAGAAGCTGAAAATTAAATATTACAAATATTACAAATAGAATAACATTAATATATATATATATATATATATATAAAGAGTACAATTGTTATATATAATAATTAGCGAAAACAAACAGAAAAAACACTAAAAACTGAAATAAAATGTATTAAAAGCTAGTGAATATATCCAATATTGATCAATACCGATAAACTTCAATATTAGCTGAGAACTTACATAGTACTGGACAGTGTTGGGTGTAACTAATTACTAAGTAATTAGTTACTGTAATTTAATTACTTTTCCCTTGAAAATGTAAAGTAAGGGAAGTTTCTGTAATTTAATTAGTTACTTCTTATGTATTTGAACTTAATAATGTGTATAGACTGTAGAACACTAATATACAATACAATAATGGATTTAACATCAACATTTAAAGTCTAACCTTAAAATGCATGCTTTTTATGTCCCCTTCTCACTTTAAATACTTTGGTGAGTTAATAAGAATATTGGTAACACTTTAGTGTCCAATTCTCACTATTAACTAGTTGGTTATTAGCATGAATATTACTGGGATATTGGCTGTTTATTATTACTTAAATAGGACATAATAATGTCTTATTCTGCAAGACCTTATTCTAAATCTTTAATACTACCCAATTCTTAAACTTAACAACTACTTTATTAAGTATTAATAAGCAGTTATAGGAGTATATTGAGGCAAAAGTCATAGTTGATAATTAGTTAATAGTGAGAATTGTACCCTAATCTAAAATGTGACCAGAATAATTGATGTAGTTACTTAAGAGAATTAAAAGAACCGTTTCATGTCTATCCTTGTATCATTAACTTGTCGAGGTTGATATAGGATTTAGAAAGTAATTAGTAATAAGTAATTAAATACTTTTTGGAGAGAGTAATTTGTACAGTAATCTAATTACACTGTTGAAGATGTAATTAGTAACTAGTATTAATTACTTTTTTAGAGTAACTTACCCAACACTGGTCCTGGATGATATATTATGCATCCCTTTAAAAGGCGCACTCTCAAAATTCTGTAATATACTGAATCTTCTTGGGTGTTCCATGAAGAAATAAAAGTCGCATGTGTTTTGAGTGGCATGAGGGTGAGTAATTGATGACAGAATGTTCATTTTTGAATGAACAATTTCTTTAAGGGAACTGATTCAGCACTGATTACAACTGTTGATAGTAGTAATTGTAGTCTCCGTCATTTGTTTTGTCCATGTAAAAAGCGATCAATGACAATAGCAGGAAACAGCGCTGCTGGTGGGACTGGTTTATGTTTCCTAACGTGATGGATTCTTCAAGCTGAAGTGTGCAGAGGAGTCGTGGGAGGGCCATGCGTTCTCGTTAGGCTGGAACACGGCCCTAGCGCTGTCACCAACTGTGTACTGAGTTCTGCTTTCTATAAGGGAAGACTGTGTGTGTGTGTGTGTGTGTGTGTGAGGCAGGAAACCTTCAGGGTCGTGATCCATTGACCATCTCTCACACTCTATAAGTAGGTCACGTCAAACCCCAGGCCCCCTAACTGACAATTACAAACTGTCATGCTAGGGCATTTTGGTCATTTTGTCTACTCAAGCACTCCACTGATAAATCAACTGATTACTTGAGAGGAGTGGATGGGGGAGGAGGCACATCTGTGCTATTTTTGTAAATTTTGTTACATTTACATGTGCCCGATTTATAAATGAAATAATATATTAGTACAATAAAAATACAATACAATAATACAAAGCTCAAAATTTGGGGTAAGATATTTATGTTATTGAAAAACATTTCTTATGGACACCAAAACAATTTTAATTAACTGTTTTATTTTTTGATATTAAAGTAATTTATTCCTGTCATGGCAAAACTGAATTTTTAGCAGTCTTAAGTGTCACATGATCCTTCAGAAATCATTCTAATGTGCTGATTTGCTGCTCAAGAAACATTTCTTATTATTATCAATATTGAACACTGTTGTGCTGTTTATAGTTTTTGTGGAAACTGTGATACGGGATTCTTTGATTAACAGAACGTTCCAAAGAACAGCATTTATTTTAAAGGGGTCATATGATGCTTTTTTAAAGATCATTATTTTGTGTATGTGGTGTAACAGAATATGTTGACATACTTTAATGTTCAAAAAACACATTCTTTTTCAAATACTTTACATTATTGTAGGTCCTCTATGCCCCGCCTCTCTCAAACGCTTCGTTTTCTACAAAGTCCCTCCTTCCGACAAGCGCAGTCTGCTCTGATTGGCCAGCTGACCCAGTGCATTGTGATTGGCCGAACACCGCAAGCACTCGTCGGAAATGTAACGCCCCTTACCATAATCGCGAGCTTCATCTTTCAAAATAAATGTAAAGACAGTAAATAATGTCATTAGTTTTACCATCAGTTCAAGCCCGAAAGGGGAACAGACACAGTAATGATGCAATAACAGAAATATTTTTTTTACATTATAGAAATATTTTTAACATTATAAATGCCTCTACTGTCCCTTTTGATCAATTTAATTCATCCATGCTAAATAAAAGTATTTCATTTCTTGAAGAAAATTACTGACCCCAAACTTCTGAACAGTAATATGCTGACCTTTCCTAACATACAAGCTCTTATTTGTTCCTGATATATTTCATTTTAACTGAACTGGTCAGGAGGATTTCATAAAGATAAAGGCTTTAGATGTCCTAACCCACACACACACACTGTATTTTTAGCACAAATCATTGGGCCTCAGTCAAAATCAGACAACACTTATCACTACAACAGCACAGTCAGACGCCATAGAGGACAGGAAAGGTTTGCACATTGTGTACACTTTGAATACAACTGCAGACGTCCCAGTTTCCGTTGATAACTGCTGTTCCTCTCCTGTGTTCTTCACTGTAGAGACGATGATGCAAATTAAGTCTGGCTCCATGTGTCTGTCTGCAGCTTCCGTTTACAGCTCCGAGATCAGTCACCTTCGGCCCGAGCAGCGGCACTGACCCCATTACAGACCCACAGACCGACCCCAGAACAGACAGACAGAGATATCTGATCTTAATCACAGTGTACAGATGGCCAAACTGACTTCAAACCGGCTGTATCCTCTGATTAATATTGACCGCCTATGATTTTGACCACTAGAGAAACATTTCAAAGCTGAAGTATAGAGTAAACGGTGCTATCTCACACAGATTTTACCCTCCAGACCTTTAGATCTGGAATCAGTCATGTAAAACGTGCCTTTCCTTTGTTTCCCATATCAGAGCTGATTCCAGATCAGAAGGCAGACAGAGAGGCAGGGGAAGTCAATAAAAGCAGGCCTGGGTGGCATGGGCTAATCTATAGTAGTATGGAGGTCTTCCTCAGGCTAATTAAGTTTACGATTCATCTAATCAACTCTGGGGAAAGAAGAAGCCCGAAGAGAACAACAAGAAAATTCTTCTAATCGTGCAACGGCATTGTCGGTGGTTGCCAGAGTGGTGCTTACTGGCCAAAAAGTGTCAAAAACACCCATTTTGGTCTGTAAACATATGGCTCGTATGCTATACTATTCAAAAATTTGGATTTGGTCATTTTGGGCTCACCAGGGCTGCATTTACTTGATCAAGAAATTCAGTAAAAAGTAATACTGTGAACTGTTATTCCATTCCATCCATAAAACTTCCCAGTCTCATTAGACAAATCCAGACCTGATGGTATGTGTATGTGCGTGTGTCTTTGACTCATGCTGGACCTTACAGCAGCAGGAGAGGATGATCCTGATTAGTAAAGGCGGTCTGTGTGAGAACTAACCAAATCACACACAAACACACACACACACACACACACACGGAAAGCCTCCTGCCCAACACTCATGTGACCCTTTAAATCTGTGAATGGAATTAGCCAAGAAAGAAAGAGAGTGAAAACAGAAGTGAAGGTCTTAACATCTGTAGCAGCAGGTGGGCACAGACCCTGATCAGCTTTATTACTCTTAAAAGAAAAAACACAAGGAAGACGGTGGAGAATGAGCTGAACTGATTCTCTGTTTCATATTCGGTCTGCGTTCAAATATTATGGCTTAAGTGAGGAGGCCCAGTTTCCGAGAACTGTCATCACATACATGCACACACAAATACACAGATTCAAACAAACACAGAGTGATGAGAGATGTTCAGAGTGAGACCACACACACACACACACACTCTCGTACCATGCTGCAGGGGTTTAGGAGGCCCGGGCCCCCTGGGGGCCCGCTCTCAGGAACACACCGTTCCCCGCACGTCAGCACAAGTTTAACAATCGAACCGTGTGTGTGACGATCAACGTCCTTTCAATTATTTCTAAATAGTTTAAATTAACACCCCACAAACATCTGGATGTATTTCAGCACACAGAAGTGTGTTTGTGTAAACATGTGTTCCTTATATTTGCATCACACAGCCCCTGAACACACTTCTGGCTGTCTCCGCAGGGAAGGCACCTTTGTTTCCCCATTATATAGCCCTGTGTGTGTGTCTGGTCTGCAGTTATTCTGCCACATCAGCTGAGAGCCATTTTCACAGCTCCTGTTGCTGAGAGCTCGAAAAGCCTCGAGCAGACCCTGCACCACACACACAAACACTCTCAATTTTCCCTATTTCTCACTCCAGAGCATAAGAGACTTCTTTAAAAACAGTGTGTATGTGTGTGTGTGTGTGTGTGTGTGTGTGTGTGTGTGTGTGTGTGTGTGTGTGTGTATAAATACATATTTATTTAACTTCTGGGGACAATTGCACCCTCAAAACATAGATAAGTAAACCCATAAGCTCACACAAGCACATACTCGTACACTTCACTAACATTCAGCAGCATATGCTGACACACAAACACACACTCTCTCTTCCTTTCTTTTTTTAGACAACAGTGATGCTGCACACACAGTCAGGCATTTAAACTCTCTGAATAAAACCAAATTGTCCTTGACCAACGGAGGTGAATCCAGTCAGGAAGCTTAAATGGATCTCTCCAGTTTAGCAAATTAACACAGATTCAAACCTCTAATCCATTCGTGAGCATGTCAAAAAAACTTTCTATGTTTATTTATACATTTACATTCATTTAGCAGATGTTTATGCAAGGCGACTTACAAATTCGGACTTTCTGAACACAACCATGTATGTCAGTGACCTATTGAGATCGTGTCTTATTCTAGTCCCTTCTCCCAACGACCTCCCTCCCAAATTTCCCTCGTACTTTGCCTCGTCTTAAGCCTGAGATTGGTTAACTAGCGCTTTTATCCGATCCCAATTAGCCTGCGATAAATTAATTATTAAAAATCCAGTAGGGGGTAACATATTTCTTTGAGAGCGAGCGCTGATACAAAAGGCCCATCACGTGTACACACACAGACCCTGTGACATTTATGATAACACACAAATCCTTACGGTTCCTTACACAAATCCTTACAGTTACCCACAATCGCTCGTCTGAATTCATTATCGGAAAACCCCCCACAGGTTTGAGCTGGATCTGAGTCTCTGAAACGCAATTACCGAAACGCACAGTGATTTAGACAGAAGAACACAGAAACCTTCTGAACCGTTAGTAACCGTTTGGGATCAAATTACCCAACCAGCATCTCAACATAGTCAATTGGAAGAATTACACGGCCCTAACTGACCCCTGAGAACATCAGTCAGAGATGTGTTTGCTCATCCAGAGAGGGCCGGGTACCAAGGACACACAAACACACTTTGTCTTTCTTGTGTGTAAACAATGTATCAAGGGGTGTGAATGTCAGAAGGTGAAGGACGCTTCACAGACAAGCCAGCTCACTGAGAAACACCATTACAGTTTACTAAAAAAAGCCCTCGAAGTCCTGCTTCGTGCCTGCCTATTCAATCTCAAGAAACCATTTTTCATCTATGCCCCCTTAATTAAATATACATTCCGGAATTACATTAAACTGCAGTGTCTAAGAACAAACACAATTTTTGCTTTATAGATTTTTTTACCCTAAGCAGACAATTTCAAGGTGATCTTTGTGCTGGACTTGCATTTTCTTAAGCCTAACTCAAACTGACATTCATGGCTTAGAAGATATTGATTTCTGTACATTTAAGGATGCGCCCTGCTGTTCCTCCCTCTTCTCTCGATCCCTCTTTCCTCCCCATCACTTCTTAGCTGTTTCTTCGCTCCTCTGAAGGCTACACATGTTTCTAATTTCGCACAAGGAGGAGAAAGGCAGCGCCATCGTGAGAGGCTGAGATGGAGTAGTAGTAGTGACGGAGAGAGTGGTGGGATAGAGCGGGTGAATAAAACATTCTACAGGTGCAGGACCTCATCTTCAAAGCACTGAGGAGCAGAGGGTCACTGATCCCTATTAAATATACAGCACTGCCAACAATGTAACCTGCGTACAGCTACTTTTAGTGCGAACTGAGCAGACTCCTGTAGCCTGGAGCAAAACCACACGGTGCAGATGTCTTGTAAGTGTGTGTCTGCATGAGCAGCCAAATTTACACTGCACAGTGTATTTTCAAATCAATTATGAATATGGCGACGCTGTGTTTGTGTAAAGAAACCAGACTTTACATTACAGTGTTCAAGCTAACATGTGACACAATAATAAGTGATTAATGCAACCAAACATGAATTAATGTGTAATGTATGGTGCTTAACACGTAAGGCAAATTGTCCAGGCAAATTAATCTGCCAATATTTTGCCATTTTGATATTGTGAGCCATTAACAATGCATGCTTCATTTGCCAATTCAATGGACTGACCATCAGTGGCGGCGCTAGGGTGGGGCTTGACGGGGCTATAGCCCCATCAGAAATTTGCTTAGCCCTGGCACAGCCCCCCCAAGGATTTCCTAACGATGTTCCTGTTTTTTGGTGTCACTTTCATTAAAGGGGTCATATGATGCTTTTTTAAAGATCATTATTTTGTGTATTTGGTGTAACAGAATATGTTGACATGCTTTAATGTTCAAAAAACACATTATTTTTCAAATACTGTACATTATTGTAGGTCCTCTATGTCCCGCCTCTCTCAAACGCTTCGTTTTCTACAAAGTCCCTCCTTCCGACAAGCGCAGTCTGCTCTGATTGGCCAGTTGGACCAAGTACATAGTGATTGGCCGAACACCGCAAGCACTGGTTGGAAATGTAATGCCCCTTACCATAATCGTGAGCTTCATCTTTCAAAATAAATGTAACATTTGGGCGCATTATGCAAATATTTCCACATAGTGAGGTAGATATGTGGGGGCGTGTTAGAACGAGCCGTTTTAGGGGGGCGTGGCAGAGTCTTAACTTTTATAAAGAATATCTCTTTGGATTTGAGACTTTAGTCTTTGCAACTTCAGGGATCTTATCTATGCACAATCAGCTTGTAACACTCCAAAGAGAAAGGGAAACTTGAAATCGCATCATATGACCCCTTTAACATTGAAAAATAAACATTAAAAACCTAAAAAAAAAGAAAAGAAGTGCTTAATATGTGGCCTATAAACAATTAATATTATGGGGGAGGGGTCAAGCAATGCGCAAACTGTGCACAAGAGTTATGCCAGTGAACGTCAGTCAATTCACTATAGAGAATGTGAAAGTAAAAAAACTGACGGAGCTTTCTACGGCTACATTTACGCCGCATATTCTTTGAAACAACGAGAGATGAAACTACCCGTATAGTGAAAAACATGAGACGAAAACAGGATGTTTTTGAAAATCGGTGCAGGAAATAAAGCAGCTCTTAATTTTCATTGATGACTGCAGTGTTAATAATTTTAATTATAGGCCTATAATTCATTGTATAAATGAATAGACCTTTTTTAAAAAACATTTTCAATGAGGAGTAAGCTAATAGCCTAAACTTTAATTATCCTCACAGCGCGTCATGCGGTGATGCGCTATGAAATTATTGCGGGGCAATAATTTCATGTAATTTAATAATAAAAGTAACCTAATAATAATAATAGGCCTAATAATAAGAAGAATGCAACAGGCGTACATTAATTGGAAATGCGAAATCCTCTTAATATTGCCAATTTTTTATGCTTTTGACAATATCTCTGGCTATCGTCGACACATGATAGGACGCATCTCAGCACGGGGAGGTTATCGCGGGGCCCCACCGCAGTGCCCGTGCGTGCCCGTCCGCTATGCCACTGTGTGGAAATAGTTGTATGAATTGTCAGCACTTTATCTATTGTAAAAAATGGTTAGAATTTACCATGTTTTCCTGCCAGTTGGCATTGAGAGTGACTGACACTTGATGGTCAGAAAAAATGACTAAATAGATAGTGTACATTTTTTTAAATTAAATTAAATAAAACAATGAAAAAAGAAAAAAATCGCTACTTTCTCTCTTTTCTATGTGCGTTCATAAATTGTTTTAATTTGTAAGTGTCATATTTGGCATTTGGCATTAGAAGTTATATTACTCATAACAGTGGCATATGAGAAGTTAAATATATATATTTTTTGCCTTTTTTGAAGCTGCTGTATATAAAAAACACAAGGTGACTGAATTTGCATCCTATTTAGATAGCTGCGGTTTTTATAGATGTTCACTTCTTTTACTCAATTTAATTCGTTTTTTAGCACCCCCTCTGAACTGTTAAGCCCCTCCTTAGCACCCCCAACAAAACAAAAAAATCCTGGAGCCCGTCACTGCTGCCCATAAAAACAACACAGTTTTGTTTTCTTTTTTTGTTAATTTCAAGTGTTACTAAGTGAGTATGTAAATGTGTAAAATGAACACTGACGGCAATATGTGACCCTGGAGCACAAAACCAGTTATAAGCAGCACGGGTATATTTGTAGCAATACCCAACAATACACTGTGGGTCAAAATGATCGATTTTTCTTTTATGCCAAAAATCTTATTAATTAAAGATCATGTTCCATGAAGATAGTTTGTAAATTTCCTACCGTAAATATATAGTTTTTGATTAGTAATATACATTGCTATCAACTTCATTTGGACAAACTTAAATGCGATTTTCTCAATAATCAGTTGTTGTTTTTTTGCACCCCCAGATTCCAGATTTTCAAAGTCGTATTAATTGTGAGCATTTCCACTGTGAAATGAAGCAAAATTCGGATCATTTAAAGTGCGAAGAATCCGTGAGAAAACCAGCGCCCACTGCTGATCGACTTACATCGATTACAAGTGATTGAATCAGTTAAAAACCATTGTCATCGGTGCTCCTCTCCTTCTCTCCTTCTCAGGTGAAGGTCAAGCAGAAAACGCATGGTCACGGTCATGCCCCCCACCTGCGCTCCCGTTTCAAATGAGGTCCCCACAAACCCCTGCTAGATTAACACAAGCAACACCGACAAGAACCCTCATTAAGAGCGTCTGCCAGCGGCCACTGGGACAGAATAGACCCCTCCATCCCCCCCAGCAGCATCTGTTGAAGCGCAGAGCCCGGTATATGCGCCACATGGACACATTAAAAACCTATTCGTCTTTCAAGAGCTCGTGGCACCACTAATAGCCCCTCATAACCCACATACCGATTTAGACCGGGCACACAAGTGCTCCCACGACGCCGGGTGTCCATTTAAACAAGCCCAGTAATGACAGAAGGGCGAAAGAAAGAAAGAAAGAAAGCGGTCTGCTCGGCCATAAATCGTCGTTTATGTGCCGGACACGCCGTTTGCACGGGTTTCTTTGGCTCCCCACTAAATGAATTCACAGATGCTGGGTTGCAGAAACCGCCCCCTTATTTACAGATATATACTACGAGAAATCTATAGCTGTAAATGACCCACTATCCCTTCCTGCGGCAGGGGAAATCGTGTCACCTCCGTGACTGGAGTAATAAATTGTGTAGCGTGAAATGGGACTGATTGACCATCTAAAGTTAACACCTGCGTGTAAAACTTTTCACTTTAGCCGTTTCCACGTTAACTAGTCTCCAGTAAGGTGTCGACTAAGAGTGAAAGCTTACACCTTCTTTTGTTTTAAGTACTGTCATGACCGCAGATAAGTTGCTAACTCATATTAGTCCCCAAGAAGGTTCTACCAGTTTTCATTTTTCAGTTGCGTTTAAAGTTGGAGTTGTAGCCTATTTTACAGAGCTGTCACGTATGAATAAAAGTGCAAATGGTTTTGAATTCATGTAAACGTTTTTGCATGGCCGGTGTACATAGGTGTCGATGATATGTTCAAGTATGCACCTTGGCAGAACGATCTCTTTTGTTTGACAGAAGTTAAACTGGTGACTGAAGCAGCTCTGGTGGCTTCTACGCGTTCCCACAAGTTAAGCAAGGACGTTTTACAAAGGTTACATTGTTTAAATGACATTAAGACGGGAAAATACTTGGTGTTGAGCAATTAAAATTCATGCCAATCTAACTGGAGCGTATCTGAAGGAGAGCCAGTGAAACTGGCTGTGTAACTGTGGCGGCTATTCCTCGACACACACCGGCAATGAAATGTGGCATTTATTAGTCTGGCGACATTGATGCTCGTAACTTCTGCAGACTCCTGATTATCCACTAAGGGGCTTGTCTGCGTAATAGCGCTTAACAGCTTTCTTTCCCCCTGCGAGAGACGTTTCGAAAATACTAGGCGTTTGACTATCTCCAACACAAAGCTCTTCTTAAATAAACGGGGAATAAACGCCGTGCCCAATGCCTTTAGTTGCGGCTCTTACCCTTTGTTCAAGGAATTCCAGTAGATGGGCTCCATGTTGGACGCCGTGATCCCGAGTAAATCCACTAAGAATATCAGGAGAATTCCCAATCCATTTTCACAACCCCGACTCGCCATTTGAAATCCCGAATTCCGTCTATTTACTCCCATCAAAGCTGTGTGGGATACTCTCCCAGAGGTTGGGGATCTCTCGGAACAAAGCGTGTGTGCTTCAGGTGAATCCGTCAGTGTGATCTGGAACAACGTGTTTTGGGAGCCTGCATGGATATCTACTAAAACACACACACACACACACACACTCACACACACACACGGGAGGACAGATTAAACAAAGGTGCAGTCTGTGTGGATTTTAAGGAGCGAATTCCACAAAAAAATGTCTTTAGGGAAAAGTAGCTCGTGGACGAAACTCAATTCCCACAGCCGTTTTGTTGCAATTTTTCTTGCAAGAGTTTACTTTTCCAGTATTGTTTCGTGGTGCTTATATTGTTTAGCTTTTTCCAGCGGCTTTCAGACTGGACCTATCTTTCCCATTCCTTTTTCACTCCCGCTTCATTCAGTTTCCCCCCTGAATTAGGACGGGAATGTGATGGATGATGGTTTGGGAATGAGCTTTTCCTCGCCTCTTCAGAAGAACATGTTGATGATGCTGGACAGATCTCACTGCTTCTCTTTCTCTCTTCTAGTTCTCCAATTGGATTTTCCTGCTTGCCTCTGAGATTCCAATAATTCCGCATGCACTCGAAATGTTGGGCAGCAAGCAATCCGGATAATTAACTAATCAATGCACATTAAAAACAAGCATATCAAATGGACACACATTTACAAATGTGCCGAGACCGACAAAATTATTGCCAGATTTTCCAGGGTGGGAAAAAAATATTGCAATCCTTATTCATGGGTCTCGGATGCAGGGTGTTTGAGAATGTGCTCGGATGTGGCAAGTCATTAGATAGTTCATTTCTCGTCTGTCCTGCTTGGATTCTCTCGATGCGTCTCTCTCTCTGGCTGCAAATCCGACTAGTGAGACTTGTTCCTAACGCTCGGCGCGCACTGACAGACTGAGCTGTTTGAGAAAGAGAAAGAGAGAGAGGGAGCAGGAGGGATGGGGGAAAGGGGAGGTGTGCGCGCTCGAATAAAAAAAATCCCATCTTCCGGCTGAAGTGCGCACTAACGGAGCGGGTGTTTCTTTGGGGGATTTGTTTTTCCGCATGTAGTGGAGGTGCTAGTAAATCACGTCAGTCACGAACACATCCATATACCATGCAAACATATTATTTCCCAATGCTCATGTAAATGATTCTCTGTATCCATAAATAAATAGCACCAGTCTCAGTGCATGTACATTTCTGCGACTGCTTCTCTTTCCGTTTGATATGATGATCGTGATCCCCGGCACCCGATCGCACCGATCAACGCCGTGCATTCAGAAGCGACGGCTTACGGAGCTACAGCGCCCCCAGTGCATTCGCTGGTAACGGTGCATGTAATAACATTTCATGCTGGTGGTAACGACACTAATGACAAGCTTAGTAAGATATGCAGCAGATAAAGAGCTTGTTTAAGAAATATCTCTACCGTCCGATTGAAACTGCAACGATTTTCAGCATTCTGCGTATGTGAAAAAATTGGTAATTAACTGTGTTTGTATGCCTGTCTATTACATCTGAAAACTACGATTAGGAAGTGTATTAAGGACTGAGCGCTGCTGATGCGACCCAAGGCGTTAAGGCGGAGGAGTAAAAGCTTGCCTACACTGACATCCGGCGGTGAAGTAATGCTACTACAGCCCACAACCCTTTAGATAGCGCCCTGGGAATTTGGACGCCCTTTTGGACATATATGGACAATATAACATTTATAAACGATTAATCCGTCAATTTCATCCATTCATGTCACATTTATTTTATATTCTACTGCAGTCCCAATTCATCAAAAGACTTCAAATGGCATTTTGAAAATGCCCGGCGGTGAAGTAATGCTACTACAGCCCACAACCCTTTAGATAGCGCCCTGGGAATTTGGACGCCCTTTTGGACAGCCATATCAATTTGATCTAATATTAATATAACATTTATAAACGATTAATCCGTCAATTTCATCCATTCATGTCACATTTATTTTATATTCTACTGCAGTCCCAATTCATCAAAAGACTTCAAATGGCATTTTGAAAATGGTATTTAGAGCAGGTAGTTGATAAATAGCTAGGCTTAGCAAACTAGGTCATTTTGTTTGGAAATTCTTTGTGTAGCAAGTTAGCAACAGCACCAATATTTTTTTAAAATATTGTTTTTTTTACCTGTAATATGTGTGCCTATTTGTCATTATGGAATCTTGCTGTGAAAGGGCACATATATATTTTTTCGTACAACAATTTCCAGTGAAAATATCTAGTATACTGTACATTTGGATCAGTGGGTAACAATACACACAATACATGTTAATGTAATTCAAATAGGCCTAACGATAACAATGTGTAAGCTGCTCCAGGACATTATTACATATTTAATATGTTGTTCATCAGTAGTGTCAATCTGTACACTACAATGTAAAATAAGATTAATGGTGTTAAATATTCAGATTTATTTATTAAAACGGTATCTGTTAGTTAAACCTATTAGTTCAACATAGTTTTACATGCAGACAGAGAAAATATGCTGTACTCACTTTAATCTTACAAAACTGCAAACATTTACATTTTAATATACCATTATAAAGTACAGTAATATATATATGCATTTTCCCCATTTATTATTATGCAACTGTCAACACGTTTCATAACTAAAAAATAGGTTGTAAAGTTTTCAATCTTGGGACTGAGGAAGATAAACGTATGGAGGAAAGTATATTTGAGATGTTTTTCATAGTTTTGTACCACTTTCAAGCTTTTGCGGTGCACTCAAATAATTCTACTGTGCATCAAATGACAAATATTCCTATAGTTTCTAGAAAATGTTTGACAAATGCTTAAAAATGATTTTAGACCAAGTACAGCATGTGACATGTCATGTCAAATACCCAGACGCTGTGATCACTGTGAAGATCACTGTTAGGAGGTGATCTCATCAGTCTGTGTCGCAGTGTCCATGAGACCTGGCTCTCTCCCCAGTCTGCGCAGCTTTAAGAGGTAATCAGAGTGGAGGGAGGAATCAGTCAAGTCCACAAACCGCCTGTAGCTGGCCTGCACCTTCTGAAAGACAGGAAGAAGATGGAAGCACTCAAACATGCTGACTGAATTTTAGTTAGACAGGTGGATCATCATAACGACCAAAGATGGAAACGTCTTCAAGCAAAAGGTCAAATGTCAATACTGTTGTCTATTAAGACAGGGAGGAACACAGACGCATGGGGGGGAAACAAACTAAGCTTAATAAGAACCAAACGTCCGAGGACGTGCTGGCACGGGAAAAGAGAAAGCTCTGTTATTCCGTCATTTTGTTGCAGGGTGTTGCAGATGCTGGATTTGAGCAGGTCCCTTTTTAGAGCTGTTCATTTATTCATGATGACCTCATTACAAGGGCTGACCTTAAACTCGGCTTCATACTGAATGCGCTCCCTGCAGGCCTGCTCCAGACTGTCCTGCAGCTGCTGTATCCTGGAACACACACGCACCGTCATGCACCATTTCAGAACATTATTTTTAAAAAAGAAAGAAAGAAAGTTGTGGAGAAACTGTTGAAGGCAACAAAATCTATATATTCTAGGATTCTTGTAGAAAAGGGAGAAAGCAGAGAGATGCAAAGAGAGAAACGAATGAAATTTACAAAAGGTGGGAAAGAGAAAGAGAATAGCTGAGATGCATCACAACAGGAAGCTGGGGTGAGCAGGAAGGGTGTTTCATGGGTATTTTTACCTGCTTTGTAGCTCAGATATCTCCTCTTCATGTCTGTCCTGTAGGGCCCGTTTCTCTCTTTCTGACTTCAGGTCACACTCCTCACGAATACTTCTCTCGGCATCCTGCACACACCTCCTCACACACTCCTGAGAAACAGAGGAAAGCAATGAGCAAGGTGAATGACTCACAACTCTACTTGATGCTGATTGGTCAGATTTTAAACTTGGCAAATTTTGTTTCTTCAGCTATTTACATATAGTTAAATCAAATCAGTAGGAACTGTTGATCATTATTGATTTGTCTGTCTGATTTGCATACAACAGAACCTGATGCAAACTTTCACTATGCTCATCATTGACCCATGCAATGCTATTCATTATTTACAACTTCATGGGAGGGTCAATATCACTGTAGGGTGCCTTTTGGTGTCCTGTACATTAACAACTCATTTGCCATGATAACTTAACATAAAAATGACTATGAAAGGGTGTGTGTTATATTAGGCTAAGTTTTTATATTCATAACAAAAGCATTACTTGGCTTTAGATACATTTTCTAGATTTGTTTTTGATTTGTTTTGTAAAAGGATGCGTGTTATTTTGCTATGTCCCATGCACTGCTCATTGAATTTGAATGATAGTAGAATATTGTCAAATCATAACATTAAAAACATTTTGTTCTCCTATTAATATTTTGTTAAATAAGATATTACTCAATTTGAGTGTATTGATCATTTGGTAATAAAAACAATATTTTTATTTAATAATTTTTATTTATTGCCATAAAATATGCCAGAAGTGATTCGAATACATTATTTTCAAAATATGTAAGTTTAAATATGCCAAATTCTCTTCAACAACCAGACTAAATATTTAGCTAGTCACAGTTTGTTGTAAGCTAATATGCTAATTGAAGCTCAAAATGTCCACCCTGTCAGCCACTTAGACTCATGACACATACATGACACATACATGATACATTACAGGGTGGACAGCATTCATTTGTAGTTAATATTGCTAATAACTAAAATAAATGGGGGGGTATCAATGTGATTGAGGATGTAATTATATTATTTATTATTATTATATTATTTTTAATAACCCTGTTTAGGAAAGGGACATCATACCTTTCAGAAAATATAATTTGCATCTTCATTTTGCAATGAAAACGTATTTAACAGTAATATATGTCCATGACTGGGTGGATATATCTTATGGTTTATGCTTCGAATAATGGCCCATAATTATCTAAAAAAATTTAGATGTGCCGGAGCTCAGCTAATATGTTTCTATAGTACTTGAGTGTGTACTATTCATGATATGACATAAAGTGAATAGGAAATTAATTAAAACCAAAATTTTTGAGTATTGTGAAGGTTGAAAGGCACTCTATGGTGATATTGACCCGGGAATTAAATAAAATATGTTTCTTTATTGTGTATGGTGTATGACTAGTATAGTTTACCATGTCACTGTCACGAATCCTGTCCATGCACTTCCGTTCGCTCACCACCAGAGATCACTCGCTCACTACTATGGACCCTTGCACCACACTAACTGTTGCACTTCACCCCGGACTACAGTTCCCATCATCCATTGCACTGATTATACGTACACAGCTGAAGGCACTGATTACACACAGCTAAATCCAATCTTTCTCACTGCAGAGTATTGTAGCGTATATCGCTGCCCTAGTCGATAGCTACTTTACAGAGCCAGTTCCCGTTCCTAGTTTGAGTTCTAGTCGTCTAGTTTGCTGATTTTCCCTCTCGTCTCGCCCTGTTCGAATACTGTTTGCCCCTCACCTGGACCATAGCTTGTGTTTCGTATTAACTCTTTGGAATACCCTGTTTGGACATTGTTCGCTGGAGATCGACCACGCCTGCTCACTGGACTACTCTTGTGTCTTGCCCTCAATATACCTGTTTGCCATTATCTGACCCTTGCTTGTTTTGACTTTGTTTTAGAATAAAAGCTTTGCATATGGATCCGCACGCCTCTCGTCGGCTCTGTAACAGTCACACATAATTTAGTTAATATTGTACACTGGTTTTACCTGGCAACCTAAGTCATGCATGCTCTGATTTTGCATAAATGTCTGTATGTGATTTTTGAGGGGGCATACAATTCTGAAAACTCAACGAAATGAAAAAGGATTGCCTCCTCAATTTTCAGCCCTACGATATTAGCTCAGTGAAATGTTCTTTGATTAATGATCAGTTCGACGTACATTCTTGCGAAAGCAGCAAGATTTTGGGTGTTTTTGCCGCTTTCCGGCAATTTCCCACTGAAAATAAAGGATACCATCGTCACTCTCTCGTTTTATTTAAAAGCAACTGGCACCATCTTACCACAGCCAAATTTAATTTTAATATTGATACATTACTGTTACAGTGTTCATTGTGTTGTGAAACAGATTGTGTTGAAGAACATCTGCCTATTTATTTATTCGTATGGTAGCTACATTACCATACAATATCAGCGGCCAGTCATTATTGCAAAATAAATTGACTTGTACCTTGTAAAAATTATTTCTGTATTCTATAATTATACATTAGGCCTATCATATAACTAAATTTTTACATTGTCTGAAAAAGTGGCCCATGATGTGCAACTCAATCATACCAGGGTTCTGAGTGGTTGCTAGAGTTTTTAGGCTGACTGAACATGGTGAATCATGGTTGGGCAGCTAGAGAGAGAGAGAGAGATCACTCTGATTGGTTGATTAGGCTGCTGCATTTTAAATTATGGGAGGCACTTCCGGTTTGGGGAATTTCCACTCAAAAAGACTGCAACAAATAATTTCAAATCATTAGTATGCACTAATCCTTATCCGGCATTTTGACTGAATTGGCTGTACATATTTTTTGAGAAGTTAGGATAATAACTTTACATTTGGTATATAAATGTGACGTGATATAGGGTAATAACGATATCTAAAATAGCTATTTTCAGCCTGCTGGATAATTTTCCTCTTGATTATTTTCATGTATCCTTTGTATTCCATTGTAAGTAAAAGAAAAAAGACAACACACACTATAAATTTGTGGTCTGCTCTCCAAACTTAATTTATGATATAAACCATGAATAATTCCCTGGAATGCACTAAGAATATTTAATTTTTCTCCCCAAATCCTCATGTCTTTCCAGGTTTATATTGCTGCGGATAGAAGGAGGATCTTTGGGAGTTATTCATGGTATGCTGAAAGTAATTTGTTAATGCTTTTACACTTTTAAATTTCCTTTTAATGATCGATGGTTAAAGGGCGAGTAAAATAATGTCACCTCATTGTACCCAGTTTTTGATCATGCTTATTATTGTGTTCATAGAGTGAACCTTTTGCTGATTGTTTAGTTTAAACGGAAGTTACTCCCATAATTTGCGCAAAGTGTCATGGGGCGTAAGAAAAAGGTGGATAGACCTTATGGAACTCCGTCGCTTTTCAGCATTGTGCTGGTTGTCTTTTGTATTCTGTTCCCTTTTTAAATGACAAATATAGACTACTGCCACCTGCTGCTATAGGCAGTTATTTCCTCATGAAGGCACAAATCGTAAGTGCCAGTTCGTTGTTGGCTGTAGTCTTTGCAATGTGTTTAAGCACAACTATTTGTCCCAGACACAGGAGACGTGAAGCGACAACACAGTTGGCTTTCTTTGCCACTATAATATGCCTTTATGAATCTGGCCTTAAGGTAGGTCATCCCAATGTAGGTTTATCTGATTTAACTATTGTGGGATGCAAACGTCCAATAATAATGATAACGACAAACAAGACCACAGACGCACACACCTGTGTCTCTTCTCGTACAGTGTGTATTATTTTGCCTCTGGTCTCCTCTGCTTCTTTGTGCAGCTGTCCTTGCAGCTTCCTGCAGGCCTCCCCTACGGCCTGGACCTTCTCTTCCTCCATCTGAGCCCTCAGGTCTTCACAATGAGCTCTGAACTGGGCCTGCAGCTCGACCTGGAGTTCTCTCCTCATTTCAGCCTCCAGCCTGTCCCTTGCTCGCAGGGCCTCTTGAAAACTGGCCTGCAGACTCTGGGGAAGAAGTGATGGAGAAGAAATAAAGACAGAGCAGAACAGCAAGAAAACAGAGGAAGAGGGATAAAAGTGAATGGGGAGGACAGAGAAGGATGAATTGAAAAAGGGAGAGATGAACAGATGATGAAGATATTAGGATGAAACCGGAAAGTGGGAGATGGAGAGGTAGAGAGAACACAAGGAGACAGCGGGCGTTAGGGAGGGAGAGAAAGAAAAGGATGGATGATCAGTGTTGGCAGGGCAACTGTACTGGGCTTTTGAAGAGGAGAGTCATCTCTGAGTTTGGCTGCTGCTTGCTTTCCCTGGAGAGCAATTACACAAGCAATTACACCCTATTACAAAAGCTCTTCTCATTTCTCTGACACAATGGCAAAGCTTTGACTGCTACTGGCGTTGGAGTAGCAACCGGATCATTCATTAAATCTGACACTCGGATGCAACGAGGAGAGAAGTTGAGGATTATGCTGCTGCTGCTAGACAGGGGAAAAGAAGCTGAATTAGAAGCTGACTCTTTTTTTATCAGAAAGTTTTAATCGAGTCCTAATAAAATCTCTCTGGACTGCTCCCCTGGAGACTGAAATATGGCTTTTTGAATTCCAGGAGACAGAGTGTTACAGTCTAATGTCTGTATTAATTACTTTTTTGACATGGTTCACTTGAGGATTACAAATATTCACCTCCTCTTGGAGTCTAAGGGCAGCGCGTTTCTCCTTCTCTGCCAACTGCTTAAATTCCTCCATGGTGGGGGAGTCAGGCTGCTCCCTTCCAATCGCAGGCCGTAAATTGACCGAGTTTGTGGCCAATTTTAGGTGGTCATCTGTTCTAGCATTGGGAGATGACCATGGACATAACTGTTCTCCTAGTTCTGAAAGAAGACATGGCTCAAGCATGGAAATCAATGGTTGAAACAGGTGGCAACTGATCGTAATCTTAAAAAATATATATGGCTGTTAAATAATATATGTTATATAAATGAAAGATCTTATGCATCAGATGCACATAGGAAAGAAAAACCATAAATGTTATCTCTAATATCTCACTCGTTTATCCTGGAAATGAAAGATCTTATGCATCAGATGCACATAGGAAAGAAAAACTATAAATGTTATCTCTAATATCTCACTCGTTTATCCTGGACACTGACAAGATTTAATGGAGAGCAAATGAAAACTTTGGTTTAAGTCTTTCCACATGTCCCTCCTGTGGAAAAAGACCCAGTCTCCTTCTAGAATTTCAGAAAAAAAACTTTCAAACTGTGCTCAGATTTGCCAAGATACCAAAGGCAGCAATGTAACAATGTAATTCTTTCGAAATATTTCTCATCAAATTCTTCCAAGACTAAAGTATGTAAGGATTTGTTTGTCCACATTCATTTATAGTTATATACACGTAATGCCAACTGTCATATTTGTGGCAACTTTTTATTTATTTTAAGTAATTTCAGGAGAAGCATCAGACACAATTAATACATTAATGAAACATAACCAAAAACTTTATAGGGATAGTTCACCCCGGAATAAAAATACCGAGTTTGTGGCCAATTTTAGGTGGTCATCTGTTCTAGCATTGGGAGATGACCATGGACATAACTGTTCTCCTAGTTCTGAAAGAAGACATGGCTCAAGCATGGAAATCAATGGTTGAAACAGGTGGCAACTGATCGTAATCTTAAAAAATATATATGGCTGTTAAATAATATATGTTATATAAATGAAAGATCTTATGCATCAGATGCACATAGGAAAGAAAAACCATAAATGTTATCTCTAATATCTCACTCGTTTATCCTGGACACTGACAAGATTTAATGGAGAGCAAATGAAAACTTTGGTTTAAGTCTTTCCACATGTCCCTCCTGTGGAAAAAGACCCACATCATGTCTCCTTCTAGAATTTCAGAAAAAAAACTTTCAAACTGTGCTCAGATTTGCCAAGATACCAAAGGCAGCAATGTAACAATGTAAATCTTTCGAAATATTTCTCATCAAATTCTTCCAAGACTAAAGTATGTAAGGATTTTTTTGTCCACATTCATTTATAGTTATATACACGTAATGCCAACTGTCATATTTGTGGCAACTTTTTATTTATTTTAAGTAATTTCAGGAGAAGCATCAGACACAATTAATACATTAATGAAACATAACCAAAAACTTTATAGGGATAGTTCACCCAGGAATAAAAATAATGTCACGTCGTTCCAAACCTGAATGATTTTCTTTCTTCTGTGGAATATTAAAGAACACATCTATGAAAACTTTTTTTTTTTCATCCACACAAAGTCAGTGGGGTCAAGTGCTTTTTTGCTTTTGAACAACAAAGTCATGCAAGTTGAGGGAAGTTTAAGACTTTGAGCGAAATATCTTTTCGAGTTCTGAAAGAGCAACTTCTAAGCAAGTAGACTTTCCTTGGGTGAGTATATATTTTTTTGTTCTCTCAAATACATAATCTTTCTTCTTGTGCATGAACTCAAGTATAATTTTTGACATCTCTTTCGATATTTATTAGACAAAAGTCCAGTAGCAGACACTGCGGTAGTAAATGCCAGAGTCATTAGGCTGGACGTGGGGAGGTTGATGGCGCTGATTGCTCTGTGTTTTGCTATGGTTGTCCAAGGCAGAGAATGTTCTGTGCTGTCCTTCGGGAAAAAAATCAGATTATACTACTGGAGGAGAACCTAGATGTGACCTGGTACATTCTAATGAAGGCTTGAAGAGACCATATGTTTGTGTAGTATTAAGGCTTCACTCACCCAGAATGTGTGTGTGGAGCACTCTCTGTGTGCTTAGAGTTGTCCTGTTCACCATCTTCTCGAGAGACCTTGTGTCCCACATTTCGTCTTCACAAACACTGCACCCTTGGTCCACACAGAAGCACCAGAGATTGGCTCTTAAAAACGTGCAATTTCCTGCCCTCTACCAGGTCTCGTTCTCTTTCGGGATTTGTTTTTTCTTTCAGCCTTTGACTTGCTGATGGTCGCTTAGCAACATGGACAACAAAACAACAGACTGTGCTGCTTAGCATTCAAGAATGATTTGATCCAAGAGATTTGAGACAAGATGCCTGCCAGCGTGTGTGTGTGTTTGATTGTGTGGAAGTGTTTTATGAGCAGCCTCCCACTGCGCTAGTCATTTGAGATGTTTTGCTTCAGGGTTCATGCTCATTTTTGGGTCACATTTTGTGCAATATGAAGAGCCCAAAATGGAATATAATGCCCAAAATGGAAGCTCACAGATATTTTGAATCCAAAACATACGAGATGTAACAGAAATATTCTGGAACAATAAATTAAATAAAAAATAAATTGAAAAGCTAAAACGTACATTAAAAGAAACATTATTTTTAATAATAATAAAGTAAAATATAATTACATTTTTACATTTTCTAAAAACAATATAACTGTTGCGTGCCCATGCAAAAGTTGCTGCCATGATTGCTAGCTGTCCCTATGGCAAATGCCCACTGGAGTGCCACAGGGCTCAGTACTTAGACCACTTTCATTCTCCCTTTACACCAAACCAGTTATCCTCACCTCTAACAACCAGGTATCCTCATGAATCACTGCATATCTGGTATTTATGCCTGGATGAATGCCCATCATGTGAAGCTGAATTTATCAAAAAAATGCTGTTCATTCCTTTGAAGAACAAACTTTGCCAAGACCTCATCATTCTCTCTTTTCGCCCACACAAAAAGCAAAGAACCTTACTACACTCAACAACTGCCTGTCATTTGCACCCACGTACAAGTCAAGTCACATTTATGCTTTATAAAATACAGTTTCAAAGCAGCTTCACAGTAATAAACAGCAAAACAACAATGACAAACTTCTTTAAAAATTAAAGAAATTATGCTGTAAAGCAGACAACAGTGTCATTATTGAACGCAAGTCAGTTTAGTGTTGATTCAGTTCAGTTCAGTTAAAAAAAACTGTCAATGCTGCAAAATCCATCCATTATTAAACAAATTCATTTTAGCTGTAAATAACTTCTCAATGGCCATACCAGAAACATCTGGTATGTTTCAAAGATTTGTCCAACAGAACATCCACCAAGTCAGACTTTTTCTTAGACATGCACATTCCTAAAAGATTTTGTAGTCAACATATTGTCAATATATATATATATATATATATACTGTATATATATATATATAGAGTATCTCACAAAAGTGAGTACACCCCTCACATTTCAGCAACCATTTTATTATATGTTGTCAAGGGACAATACTATAGAAATTAAAATTGAATATACTTTAGACTAGTCAATGTACAGCTTGTATAGCTGTACAGACATACTGTCCTCTAAAAATAACTCAACATACAGCCATTGTTGTCTAAATAACTGGCAACAAATGTGAGTACACCATAAGTGAATATGACAAAACTGTGTCCAAAGTGTCAATATTTTGTGTGAGCCCCATTGTTATCTAGCACTGCCTTAATCCTCCTGTGCATGGAATTCACCAGAGCTGCACAGGTTGGTGCTGGGATCCTCTTCCACTCCTCCATAATGATATCACGGAGCTGCTGGATGTTAGACACATGGCGCTTCCCCACCTTCCGCTTGAGGATGCCCCACAGGTGCTCAATGGGGTTCAGGTCTGGAGACATATTTGGCCACTCCACCTTCAACTTCAGCTTTCTCAGCAAGGCAGTTGTCATCTTGGCGGTGTGTTTGGGGTCATTGGAAAACTGCCGTTCGGCCCATTTTCTGAAGGGAGGGCATCATGTTCTGCTTCAGAATGTCACAGTACATGCTAGAATCCATGTTTCCCTCAATGAACCGCAGCTCCCCAGTACCAGCAGCACTCATGCAGTCCCAGACCATGATGCTACCACCTCCATGCTTGACTGTAGGCAAGACACAATTTCCTTGGTACTCCTCACCAGGGCGTCGCCACACATGCTGGACACCATCTGAGCCAAACAAGTTTAACTTAGTCTCATCAGACCACAGGACATGGTTCCAGTAATGCATGCTCTTGGACAGGTTGTCTTCAGCAAACTGTTTGCGGGCTTTCTTGTGAGCCAGCTTTAGAAGAGGCTTCCTTCTGGGAGGACGGCCATGCAAACCGACTTGTTGCAGTGTGCGCGTATGGTTTGAGCACTGACAAGCTGACCTCCCGCTTCTGCAACCTCTACAGCAATGCTGGCAGCACTCATGCGTCTGTTTTTTTGACCCTAAATAAATGTATATACACATGTAAATTTTTTTCAAAATATATACACTGTATGTGTGTGTATTTATATATACATAAATAAACAGTGCACATACATATATTATGTAAATAAAAACTTTTATTTTGGATGCGATTAATCGTTTAACAGCACTATATATATATACAATTACATCAATTTGTGGTTGGTAATATTTTTAAACATTTTTGAAGGAAGTCTCGTATGCTTAAAAAGGGTCAATTACAGTAAAAACTGAAATATTACTGCAATTTAAAACAACTGTTTTCTATTTAAATATACTTCAAAATAGAATTTATTTCTGTGATGCAAAGCTGAATTTTCAGCATCATTACTCCAGTCTTAAGTATCACATGAACCTTCAGACAGAAATCATTCTAATATGCTGATTTGCATTTGCTTAATATTTTTATGGAAACCAGGATACTTTTTTTTCATTCTTTAATTAATGTAAAGTTCAAAAGAACATTATTTATTTATAGAAATTTTGTAACAATGTAAAAGTCTTGCCACTTTTGATCAATTTTATGCATCCTTGCTGAACAAAAGTAATACTTTCTTCCTGACCTAGAACGTTTGAACTCTTATAGTTTATTCATAACACATTAATACTGATTCAATGTAAAAGTTTGACTGAGCAGCACATGCTAGAATCCATGTTTCCCTCAATGAACCGCAGCTCCCCAGTACCAGCAGCACTCATGCAGTCCCAGACCATGATGCTACCACCTCCATGCTTGACTGTAGGCAAGACACAATTTCCTTGGTACTCCTCACCAGGGCGTCGCCACACATGCTGGACACCATCTGAGCCAAACAAGTTTAACTTAGTCTCATCAGACCACAGGACATGGTTCCAGTAATGCATGCTCTTGGACAGGTTGTCTTCAGCAAACTGTTTGCGGGCTTTCTTGTGAGCCAGCTTTAGAAGAGGCTTCCTTCTGGGAGGACGGCCATGCAAACCGACTTGTTGCAGTGTGCGCGTATGGTTTGAGCACTGACAAGCTGACCTCCCACTTCTGCAACCTCTAAAGCAATGCTGGCAGCACTCATGCGTCTGTTTTTTGAAGCCAGTTTCCCTGACGCACAGCACGAGGACTCAACTTCTTTGATCGACCCTTGCGAGGCCTGTTCCGAGTGAAACTCGTCTTAGAAAACCTCTGTATGACCCTGGCCACTGTACTGCAACTCAGTTTAAGGGTGTTACAGATCTTCTTATAGCCTAGGCCATCTTTGTGGAGAGCAACAATTCTAATTATCAAATCCTCAGAGTTCTTTGCCATGTTGAACATCCAGTGGTCAGTATGAGAGAATTGTACTCAAAGCACCACATTTTAACTGCTCTAATACAAGATACACAAATTTGAATGGTCCTGTCAAGCAGACAAAAACAT
>NW_015505406.1:516298-541884 GCF_001515645.1 Sinocyclocheilus grahami
CTTCTGCAACCTCTAAAGCAATGCTGGCAGCACTCGTGCGTCTGTTTTTTTGAAGCCAGCTTCTGTGCCTGATGCACAGCACGAGGACTCAACTTCTTTGATCGACCCTTGCGAGGCCTGTTCCGAGTGAAACTCGTCTTAGAAAACCTCTGTATGACCCTGGCCACTGTACTGCAACTCAGTTTAAGGGTGTTACAGATCTTCTTATAGCCTAGGCCATCTTTGTGGAGAGCAACAATTCTAATTATCAAATCCTCAGAGTTCTTTGCCATGTTGAACATCCAGTGGTCAGTATGAGAGAATTGTACTCAAAGCACCACATTTTAAATGCTCTAATACAAGATACACAAATTTGAATGGTCCTGTCAAGCAGACAAAAACATTAACATGATGAATAGGACATGTGGCTTTGCATGGTTAAATTACATACAGCTGTTATCACTTAGGGTGTACTCACTTTTGTTGCCAGCTATTTTGACAATAATGGCTGTATGAGTTATTTTCAGAGGACAGTAAATCTGTACTGCTATACAAACTGCACATTGACTACTCTAAAATATATCCAAGTTTCATTTCTATAATAATGTCCCTTGAGAAGATATACTAAAATGGTTGCTGAAAAGTGAGGGGTGTACTCACTTTTGTGAGATACTGTATATGTTTTTTAATCTTTAAATTTTTTTAAATGTTCTTCACACAAACGTTGAAAAAATAAATAAAATGAACTTCATTGTTAAGATTTGTACTGAATTTGTTGTAATACAATGCTGTGAAAAAATATGTTCTCTTAAGAAAATACTTGCAAAAAGCTTGAAAAAAAAATGCACTTGGGAACATCCTTACAAATTTCTTAGAATTTATGTTAAGAACTTAATCACATTTGTTCTTAAAGGGGTCATCGGGTGCGCCATGCACTTTTACAAGTTGTTTGAACTGAAATGTGTGTTGGCAGTGTGTGTACACAACCACCCTAAAATAATAAAAATCCACCCATTTTTTATTTTTTTTTTTTTTTTTAATCTGCTCAAATCTTTACCCCTTTACCCCTGACGTCACACAGACAGGCCCCTCCCACGATAGTTTGATTGACAGTAGCGTTTCAGCACAGACTGGACTGGCGTCTTACCTTAGCTCCGCCCTGAGTGAGCTGTCATCAGCCCGCCATTGTTTCACCGCCGGAGCAGATGTAGACAAGAATGACTCCTAAGCGATTGAGGTGTTTTGTTGTTGGATGTAATAATGAACATAGCAGTCGTCATTTACTCCCGACATCTGAGCCGCTGAATACATAGTGGATTATGTTTGTTTTTGAAGAGAATGCGCCCCGGTCTACCTAAATGCGTTTATGTTCGCTCGAATCATTCGTGATCCAGCTTCACCTCCAGAAGAAGTGAGTGTAAGTAAAATGGGCATCCTATGACCCCTTTAAAAAAACTTCTGTGAATCAGGCCCATGACTACTTTGAAAAGCTGCACGATATCATTGCTGTACACAGCACAAAAACAGGAAGTTACACACCTAAGCCTGAGCAATAGTAATAGTGATTACTACTTCCTTTAAAAAACAATAAATGTCAGAAACATTGTGACATTTTTTATGTAAACATGTTTATTAATCTTTTCAGCCACAGTGATCTACCCGTTGCAAATGGTTCCTCTGAGTAGAAGAAACCACAAGCAGACCTGAATGATTTGGCTTACAATCCAGAGAAACTGTACAAAAAAGGTTTGTATTACGCATTTGTACAAACAACTGATGCGTTCAGCAGTGAATGTAATAAGATATTCAGCACTCTAACTAGAGCATGTTTGGCAAGCCTGAAACATTCAAACCCACTGCTTTAAAGAGTAAATTACAGGCACAAACACACACACACAAGGTAAAGCTGTAAAAAGCGTACATTTGTAAAAACGCACACCATTGTGTCAAGATGACAGCTAACATTAGAATATGCAAAGGCTCTCTCTCTCCAACACATACACAAACAAACATAAACACAGGTTATTATAAAAGGGAATGCACAGCCTCAGCTAAAGCAACGAGGCCCACTGAGAGGCAGGAAAACAACCACATTCACACACAATGAAGCAGATTACTGGCTTACAAAAATATATTCACAGCTGCCCACTGTAGCTCTATGGCACATTTAACATAAGATGAACTGTCTCAGTCCATCACACACAGCCTTCCCATAGTCAACATCATCACATACAGGGATTAAACCTGCTCCTGAAATAACTCTTCTGCGTTCACTGACAGTCCTTAAAGTAAGTCCCAGACAAGACTCAATGTGTTTCCTGAAAACCGGCTTTACATGGTGAAAGGAAAACAAACCCAATGCAAATCAGAAAGGCTGCATTGCTGCATCGGAAACCTGAGCGGAATCACACTCCAGCGACGACAGGGCATCCTGAAAGCATTGCTGGTAAACAACGTAAACATCAATTTAGGTACCCGTCCAAACAAAATGAAATCTATGCATGAATTATTCATATTTCAGATCAGTGTCCCAGGTGATCGGAATCATAATTTGCTGCCAGAACCGGTTTAAATTCAATGGATTTTGGAGGATTTCAGTCTTGACTTCTACACATTCATTGATTGAGGTTTACAAACCCAGCAACATGCAAAGAACAAAAAGCCTGGAGGATTTTAAAAAGGGACTATTCTACAATTAAAATTGATGCAGAATTACAATCTTACCACTCTTCACCTAAACAATCATTACAGGTTTGGCAGTAGATTATGGGTCGTCAGGAGTGCAGTTTTACAATCAAAAGATCTAGCTCTCAATAACTGCTGGCTCCTCCTCCTGACCTCTCTCATTGGTTGAGCCCAATGGGCCGGCCCACCACAGCACCAGAGCGTTGTCCTGTCGAACGCCGTTTGATGACATCACATTCCCCTCAACTGAATCAGACTCAGAGTCCTCGCTGTCAGACGGCCAACAGAACTTACGCTGACCACTGGACGAAGCCACCAATGGCATGAAAGGGTGCACGCTGTAGAGATGAAGGAGTAAGAAAAAAATGGGATAGGTCAAATTAGCAATATTTATTCAATTGCCTTTAATTATTTAGCAGATGCTTACGTTTTCACAGTTGTGTTAAAGATGCGATGCTGTCAAATTGATCGTAAGTGTCCATAAAGACGTTTACATTGCAACAAAAAAGATTTCAAACAAATGCTCTTCATTTGTAACTTTCTATTCTTAAAAAAAAAAACAAAATATTAAGCACCAGTAATAATAATAATTTTTTGAGCTTCAGATAAGCATATTACAATTTCTAAAGGATCTTGGAGTAATGGAAAACAGTTATTTTTAAACTGTAATAATATTTTGCAAAATTAATGCAGCCTCTGTGAGCGTAAAAGACTTCTTTCAAAAATGTTTAAAAATCTTACTGACCCCCTTTTTTTCAACGGTAGTGCATGAATACCACATGAATTGAAAATATGCTTTTTAAGTTCTTAGTAAAAAGTACAAATTATAATATCTCTAATTTTAATAAATCTATTTCAGAGAAGACTAAAGGCTGGGTAAGGGACGAACCCAAAATAGAGAAATTCTACTGCAAACTTAACCTTTCAGTACTCCTAAAATTAGAAAAATTAATAACAGAGCCACAATAAAAAGGTGAAGTGATCATCCATAAAAGCTATGATTTTTAAAGAGTTTATGAACTTTACATTTTATATATCACTAAGTTTTTTATTTCATACATTTTATAAATGTTTTTTAAATTCTGTTAATTATACCTGATGCCATTAGTACAATCAGTGTGCGCCTGAAACTGCAGCAGAGGTTGTAGTGGCTCCTCGTTCCCATCAGGTGGCGCTGTGAGGGTGTCCCACACTGACACCACACCATCTGTGTCCCCACTCAGTAGATATCGGCCAGATCTATTTCAGACACACAAATATCAACATCAGCAAAGCATAAATGGATCTATTTACTATGCTGTCATTTTAAGTAAACTGGTATATCTTTATCTTACTGGTCCAGGTCAAAGTAGATACGCTGGTTTGTATTGACGTTCCTGTGCATGGAGAACAGAACTTGTCCCGGAGCTCTAAGGTCCCAGCACAGGATCTCTGAATCCTGAAAGCAGTGACACATAACATTAGCTGGACAATTCAAAACATGCAAACAAATAACAGCACTTCTGATTGGTGGATGTATCTGTCATACTGAATTTGGCCATATAAACCTGTGAGGGACATATGAGCCCACTGACCTTGCGGCCGCCCGTGTACAGGTGATAGCCATTGGGTGAGAACAGCAGGTGTGTAAGGCCTCCGTGGTGTCGAGTGGGCAGCAGGGCCAGCAGAGAACCGTCCTCACAGGAGTAGAGGCCGGCCGAACGGGAGTACGACCCACAGGCGTACATGGACTCGCACGAACTGAAGGCAATACAGGAGATAATGCCAGTCTGACCCTGTTTCTTGACTTAAAAAAGGTATGAAATGAGCGGGAAGAAAAACAGGAACAACAGTTACTTGTAATCAGTTTGGTTTCATATTAGAAAACCAAGAAAAATCATTGAATAATGAGAAACTACAAAACGAAGTGTCCAGACAAGGAAGAATTTTTTCCAGACAAGGAAAAGCTGACTTTACATAGTCAAAGCTCACAACTAATTAATATAGAATTAATATAGAACAATTAAAATAGAATTCGTCTGATGTGCAATCACTACTGTTCAAAAGTTTGGAGTTGATGTTTTTGAAAGAAGCCTTTTATGTTCACCAAGCCTGCATTTATTTGATTAAAAAAAACAGTAAAAACATGAATAATAGGAAATATTATTACAATTTAAAATGACTGTTTTCTATTTGAATATATTTTAAAGGGGTCATATGATGCGATTTCAAGTTTTTCTTTCTCTTTGGAGTGTTACAAGCTGATTGTGCATACACAAAATAATGATCTTTAAAAAAGCATCATATGACCCCTTTAATGTAGTGTAATGTAGTGAATTTTCAGCATCTATTACTAATCTTCACATGATCCTTCAGAAATCATTCTAATATGCTGATTTGAAGTTCAGGAAACATTTTTTTTTATTATCCTTGATGAAAAAGAGTTGTGCTACTTAATATTTTTTTGGAAACATTTTTGATTGAGATTTTTTGATGAACAGAAAGTTCAAAAGAACAGCATTTATCATCAATTATTTGTAACATTATAAATGTCTTTACTGTCACTTTTGAACAATTGAGTGGATCCTTATTGAGTAAAGTACAGTACAGTATTCATTTCTTTAAAAAAAAGAAAAGAAAAATGACCCCAAACTTTTGACAGGTAGATTATGTATATCAGCTGCTCCATGACAACTTGGTATGTAAACATGGAACAACATCATCAATTTTACAATATCATTTTTGAGTCTATTTTTGTAAATAAAATTTTACATAATTTGAAGGTTATGTAATCAAGCCAGATGTTTTATGAAAAAAAGTCTCTTTTCATTTGCATCCAATTTTAAAAAACAAACAAAAATATATATATAATATAATATAAATAGTAGGCGGCATCTTTCAGACCTTCATCAGTCTGAACAAAGATCTTTTATGTCAAATCCAGACCATTAATTAATTACAATAGCAGTGTTGAAACACTATGAATGAGTCAGTCACTACAAACATGCTAAGATAATTATAGCCACAGCTACTGTCTAGATCAGAGGCATGCATGCCGTGTTAGCTTAATCAAGCCAAATATGTGTTTCCCGCCATGAATGTGTTTGGAACAAATCCACCCAAACAAACAAAAAGAAATAGGATTACAGGCATTCCACACCCATACCAGCCAGCCAGTCGTCTTAATGTCCCCAATTAAGAAGCGTTTGAAGAGTGAGAGTGATTGATGTAGCGGTTATTCTTCTACAAGAGAGACCCTCACCCATGGTGGGCCTCTCCTCGCAGTCTCTCCCAGGACGGTCGGTGTGGAAGACCCTGACGATTTTGTCAAAGCCGCAGTAGAGCTGAGAGCCGTCAGGAGAGAAACACAGCGAATGGGCCGCTGTCAGCTCATCCAGGTGGTTGTAGGGTCGAAAAGATGCTCGAAGGTCCCCGTAAAACGCGTCCCATATGTGGACGGGGTTGTCTCGGCTACTGCTGGCAATGCTGAAGGGAAAAGAAAAGAAGAAAACGGGAAAATATTGCAAAATCTTAAAACTTTCCCCAATGAAATCTATTGTTTTGGGAAAAACAAGAGATTGCAACATCAGACTTGACAGTAAGACTGGCTTTCTTTCAAACTCACAACACAAAAGACCCATTCACAATAGATAATCTAACAAATGAAGAGCTAAACAATTTGAAGTGAAAGACGACGTCGACTGCTAGATAAAAAAAAAGGAGGCATATGAGTACATGCCATTCAAAAGTCTGGAAAATCCCTATACAAGAGGTTTTGGTATATCAGCATGAATCTTTATTATTTTGTGATGACTTTGCATTGATAAGGGGACAATACAACGTATTAAAACAGTCTTTTACCTAAATTCAAGTTTTCAGAACACTGAAAAATACTAGAAAAATCCTATGTTTATAAATCATCTCTGTGCTTTGGGATGGAATAAAACAATGCAAGTTCTCATGTGAACACTTAGATCATACAATGTTTAAATACGATGCTACTATTTTACTGTAAAACTGATAAATTATCAGGGGGTGGGTTTCACGAAATTCAATGGAACACTTGGAACATGATCAGCAAGTCACATGAATTTTTTGCTCACATTCTTACAGTGTGGTCACATTAATTAATTTTTGCAGACAAAATCCAATCATTCCAATAAGTTTTGCTTGTTTGAAAGCTGCTTGTTTTGAAAGTTACTTATGTGTGCTGTGCTTTATACAAATCAGGGTATCTTCCGTCCAATCAATTTTTGTTTTAATATTGAAATCTGAAAAATGAGCACATATTTAGTTTTTCAATTATTCAAACAAAACGAAAAATCAAGAATCCGGCTTAATTTTTCGTTTTTACATTCAGGGATAGAAAAGAGAGCTGGGAAAAATAACATGTCAATTTCTGTGAAATTATTAGCACTGCATCAATTTTCACCTCCTGAGGTAGCTATGATAATGTCTTTTTTTCACAACCTTGCACTAGAGCAGCGGTGGCGAACTCCGGTCCTGGAGAGCCGCAGCCCTGCAGAGTAGGCTCAATCTGAACTGGCGACATTGTCACATTGCAGCTGATTGGTTCTCTCCTGTATCGGTAGCCAATGAGCTTACTGCTCAGTATTCAAATACCTGGCTTTTGCTTGCTGTGTCTCCAGGACTGACGTTCGCCACCCCTGCACTAGAGTAACAGTATATGATCACACTTGCGAAAATGAATGCACAAAATCAATGAATGGGAAAAAATTTACTGACAGAGAGCTGACCGAACTCTGACAGAGGCACATTTGTGACCCTGGACTACAAAACCAGTCATAAGAGTAAATTTTTTTAAATTGAGATGTATACATCATCTGAAAGCTAAATAAATACAGAGTTCTGGCATGAAACTCTAGATGGCGCAGTCTGATAGGTCTGGCTCAATCTGAACTGGCGACATCGTCACATTGCAGCTGATTGGTTCTCTCCTGTATCGGTAGCCAATGAGCTTACTGCTCAGTATTCAAATACCTGGCTTTTGCTTGCTGTAGCAGTTTGCAGCCCACTTCAGAAACCCTCCACCTTCCCCAGCTCCACCAGTATAGATCTGCTACGGGGTGATTCATGTATGCTATATGGGGGTTATTCATATGTGTTATATGTGCAGCAGCAGTATTTCTTACATGCTTACAGCAGCATGTTGTGGATGTGTTAGCAGTAGCAAGTCTCGGTACTTGCTCTGCCACAGCAGCAGCGTAGCAGATCTATTCCGCCAAGACCAAATACATTAACATTTTCATGTACATTACCATGCCAATCCCTCAGAGAGTTGTCTTGACAGAAATAAGCTTTCTGCTTATGACTGGTTTTGTGGTCCAGGGTCACATTTATTATAATGGGTTTATGTTAATATTGTTTTAAGATCACTTAAAAGTTATGAATTTTTTATTTTCTGCAAATGTTAATAAATAATAAAACACCTGATAATTTGCCGTTTATACACATAAACACACACATTTTCAGTACAAAATGGATGTTGTTAGGTATGGTGCAAAGATCAGTCATATTTCAGAGCCAGAACTAACAGTTTTATAAATGGATGCAATCAAAACCACTCAGTCGCTCCAGAGGGTTTCGCAGAAGGTACAGGAAATGTGAGCAGCCTCAATAAATACAAGCCTTGAAATTTACATTCTGGGTTGAATCCAACAATCTCCGCCAGAGGAGGAGACAAGGCTCATCAGCACTGATCATAACAGAAGGGAAACACAGCATTGCTGATCCAGAACAATAGCAGCTTAATTAAACAAAACACAATCTCTTTAAAGACGTGCCATGTCTCAGGAAAGAATTAACTGGGCCACTCTGTAAACCAGGCAATGGAGATTGTGAAAAATGTGAGTGTGGACATCAGCAGTGATTGAAACTTGACCATGGTTAATCAGAGAATGTCAATCCTTTGGGTGAACTATTCCTTTAAAACCTTTGTCTAACCTTTCCTGATAGCCATGAACATCACATTAGTCTTCACTAAGTACTAAGCACCAGAAATATTGGAAAGAGCTTCTTCTGATCTTCCTCTAGATCAGGGGTCACAAACATTGGCATGTAGAGCCGGTTTCATTTTGTTATGAGCTGAATGAGAAGCCAAACACAATTATTCTCTACAGCACAAACACAATAAAGCAATCACACATTGCATATCAATTTGGACACTGTTACACAGGTCTGACTTTGTCAGCAGAACTGCAGAATGGATAATAGCCTGCAGTTTGTTCTGCTTTTTTCCTCGCCTGCTAGCTTTCAAAGCAACTATTGAGATAAATACAAAACGACCAGTATTAATGAGGGGTTCAAACCACCCAGCAAACACAGTCCTTAACGTTTCACACACAGACCACAATGACAGCGATTCTCCAAACAGCATAATTAAGGGAAAGGCCTGTTCTTAACACTCTTAACCAGGGTGCGAACTACGGGGGAGCTCGGCTCCCCTTAATAAGACATGGGCTCCCCTGAAAAAGGGATTTTTGAAATTTTGGGGGGTCTCAAAAAGTATTGACAATGTGTTATTTTGACATGGCACGAAACCCCTCCCCGGTTATAAAAAAAAAACAAGTGGGCTCCCCCAAAGTCCACGGTATAGTTCGAACACTGTTCTTAACCCAAAGGCAACAGACATTATCAAAACTAATATTTTGTAAATAGCTACACTAGAGTTCAAAAGTCTGGGGTCAGTAAGATTTTTACAAATAAATTAAAACTTTTATTTAGCAAAAACACACTTAAATAATCAAAAGTAACAGTAAAGATTGTTATATTGTTACAAAAACATTCAACTTCAATAAAAGTCTGTTCTTTAGAGCTTTCCATTCATCAAAAAAGCCTGATAAAATGTTCAGTTTCCACAAAATTATATTATATTAGAATTTTGCGTTGATTTCTGAAGGATCATGTGACACTGAAGACAGGAGTCATGGCTGCTGAAAATTACATTTTAGAATACATTAAAACAGCTATATATTATATATTTAATAAGAATAAAAAATGTTACTTTAAATTGGAATAACACTACACAATGTTGCAGTTTTTGCTTTATTTCTGTGACAAGTCTTTTTTTTTTTTATAACCAACCCCACACTTTTGAAAGGATTGTGTGTGTGTGTGTGTGTGTGTGTGTATATGAATATATACACACACACACACACGTATGCACATATATTCACACACACATATATATATATATATATATATATATATACTTCAGATCCAAAAACCTTTAAGTCTGTCTGAGATTTTTGCTTTTTCTTTTTTTTCCCACTTGAAGTTCAATAAAAAGGTCATTAGTCAGTTATTAAAATGCTTTATTTTAAATGATTAAAATGCTTTATTTTCAAAAATGTCCAATGATATTTTCATAGAAGCCTGATAAAAATGCTCATTTAAAAGAAAAAAATCTCAGATAGACTCATAATTCATAATGTTTAAAAAAATAAAACTTGTTAAAAAAAACTGGTCTAGATGCTTTTAACTGCTGATTTAGGATACCTTGAAATAGGACAGACAGAAAAACTCACAAGCATGTGTCTGGGTCCATAGAAGTCATCTTGGGGAACCAGCAGTAGTCATAGATGGTGTCTCCTTCTGCCATCTTCAGCACTGGACTCTGAGTGCACACAAACAAAAACAGCATTATGGGCTCATATCCTGCATACAGAAAATCAGACTGTTTACAGATTTATATGCATATCAAGGGTTTGGAAATACAGTAAAAAAAAAAGTGATCCTTTCACTCCAAGACTTTCAAAATGAAGATGCTGGTATTAAAGGGATAGTTTAATTCACCCAAATATGTAAATCCTGTCATCATTTACTCACCCTCAAGTTGTGTCAACCCTATATACGTTGATTTATTCTGTTGAACACAAAAGAAGATATTAAAAATAAAAAATAAATAAAAAAATCTGATGGTCCCCATTGACTTCCACAGTATTTGTCTTACTATGGAAGTCAATAGGGACCATCAACTGCTTGGCTACCCACATTCTTCAAAATATCTTCTTTTGAGCTCAACAGAAAAACGAAACTCATACAGGTTTGGACTAACCTGAGGGTGAGTAAATGATGAGAGAATTTTCACTTTTGGGTGAACTATGCCTTTAACTAGAATCTACATTTAAATTGTGTCACAAGCCATCATCTTAAACACTGGCTTAAAATCAGTTCTACAAACAAAGGGAACTGATCGCAGCTTAGTATTTTTACTTGTACACGTAAATATGACAAGATATTCTAGAAGAGGCTGACCATTTCAGAAAGCATATCCCAGTGGCTGCTGTACAGCTCAGGCGGGAGGTTATACACACGAAGAACATTGTCAACGCTGTTTGAGACAATGCAGGAGCCATCCGGAGCCCTGCAGAGAGACGTCATAAAGAGAGATAGACAGCACATTAGCATCTCTGTGATACAGTTTACACTATACAGCCATCATAAACAGCTTGCTTTCATCAGTGGTCACCATTTGCAGCCTCTGAGGTAATTCTCAGCGGAGTGAGTGTACTCGGCCCAGGAGCCTGTCAGCATTTGAGGGTTCTGGCTGAAGTCGAGGCCTTGACTGTGAACACGGCAAAGAGACAGCATTGAGCAGCCACACAACGACCAGCTGAAAATACCCGTCCCACTGCAACCGTGTCACAACGCATTTGTTCCTACCATGTTCTCTTTCACAATAGCTTATGATGAGCGGTACACTTACTAGCGCTGCTCAGCAGACTTGTCTTCTGAATCATTCTTCTCAGGTTCATCTGCTCTGTCCTCCTCAGTCGGTCCGAGTGTTTCTCGGTTCTCTGCTCCGTTTTGATGCCATTCCACATCTCCTTCAACTTCCTCCGGCCCCATAGCCTGTCCTGTTTCATCAGTCTGATGATAGGCAACTGACAGAATCAAAATAACACAGGGACACCTTAGTTGACAAGTAAAGTAAGATGCAAATTTGTGGTACTTTATTTACAGAATTGAGAAAAGTGCATTTCAGATGGACTTTAAATGAGATAAAAGGAAAATACACTAAAAAATCTGTCAACTTTTCCTCACCTTAAGATAAGAAAATGAAGCATGTTGCATGATATAGCTTAATGATGGCTCTTTTCCAAACAATTACAATAAATGGGGAAAGAGGCTTTTTAAGCTCCAAAAGCATCACAAAATATGGCTTGTGTGAATTTGAATTCTATTGAAGTTCTGAAACAATCTTCTCTGAAGCTGCAAAGCTCCATTTCTCTATTCATTGAGATGGCGAATACGAACGCATTTCAGTACAGGTTTGAAATTTCATAACCTTTTATTAATGACATTTTTGTTTTTGCATGAACTATTCCTTAAAAGGTGCACAATATAGTATGAACATATAGAACTTAATGCTGTAATTTTTTCTTTTATTGTGACAAAACGTACATTTTTGGCTCAAGTATCTGTTGCCCAAAACTTAATTTATATTATATAATTTTTTCCCCTTAAAACACTTTACTAATTTCATTTAATTAAACATAAGCCACATATTAACTTGCATGCTGGTAATAGCGTCAGTTTTTTTTAGTGAATCCCAGGAACTAAATAAGTAAACATACCCTTTTTTTTGTTGTTTGTAAGAATGGGTACATTCATTTTTCCAATATTTCTAATTTAATGTATTAAGCAATGTCCCGATTTAAATGTTTACTACAAGATTACACAATTTTACAAAACACTTTACATACAAAACACGTTTAATATAAACAATATATAACATATATTGTTAAGAAATATGCATTGTTGAAGTGGAGTACATTCATTTTTCTGATTTAAATATTTTGAAAACAGAAATTGTTTTAAAAAATATTTCATATTATGTCCACTCACATGATGTAGATCTCAGTCATATTAGTGGATTTATAAAATCTGTTATGTTTTACATAAAGCAGGTCACCTCATATTGTATTTTGCAAAAAAAAAAAAAGATTCTTAAGATCCATCTTTACTAAAAACACCGGCTAAATAAAAGTATTTCCTCTGGGGGTTAAAAACTACACAACCAAATCCAATGATATGCATATATTTAAACTAGGGATGCACCGATATGAAAATTTTGGCCGATACCGATAACCGATTATTCTTTATTTTTGAAAGCCGATAACCGATATGTTGGCCGATAAATCTATATCCAAATTGTTATATACTTTTTGAGAGCCTGATTACAAAAAAGGTCTCATCATTAAAAGCCACATCCCAAACACTTCAACATAAGCAGCCTAGTTTGAACGGTGTACGTTTTAAAAATATTTTTACGCTCCCATTACCAAATTTAGTCATAAAAAAGTCTTACAAATAAATAAAATAATGCATAAATAATGCAAACAAGTCATTGGACATCATTACACGTGTAAAGAATCAAAATGAATGCGCCATAGATCAATAAAACGGAATAGCCTCTGCACGGACAATAATTAAATTATTTTAATTACTAAACCATATTGTTGATGAAAATAATAAGAGAAAAATACAAGTGGTTGTTGTTATTAATAATGTATCAATGATTTTGAAAAAGTAACAAATTAATACCACTGTTTTAAATAGCAGCCGTTGAGCTGCGCGTGCTGAAGCTGAAGAGCTGAATGAACACGGTAAACTGAAGCGTTTTGCTGGCAGCTTATTTAACTCAAGGAAATGCATCCTGAGATTAATATTAATACAACATAAACATAATATTACAACTTATATATGTACAAAATGATGCAGTTATTGCGTGCTATAGTCAGAATGTGTGATCCTGTTGTGGATGCGCTCTTCCCATATCAACGCGCTGAAACACAGCAACTAAACCCAAAGAATTCACAACGTTTTATTATAATAATGTTCTCATTAGAATGTTATATACATGACATTCCCAATCATAGTTATTAATGTTGTGCACTGCTGTTTGAGCTGCGTGCGCTGAGCTAAAGACGATCACCGGTAAACTGAAGCGCTCTTTTAACTTAACCAAACGCATTCTATATGAGATAAATCAGATATACATCAAATAAACACAATATTACAATGTACAATTGCACAAAAGGCTGCAAACGAACAGCGCACATCTGAAGTGTCTCTGAAGGAAATAATGCATTATTTATCGGTTTTAAGATATCGGCCAAATTTTCTTATCAGGCCGATACCGATAACAGAAAAAATGAGCATTTATCGGCCGATACCGATATGGTGGCCGATATATCGTGCATCCCTAATTTAAACATGTATGCACCAGTCCACCATGGCTTGTTCCCTGGAGGCAACTGAGGCACTATTCACTACTTGAATGTTACCTGCTGACTATCTGTGATCAAAGGCAGCTATACTGGACATGTGAACAACATTCAATGGTGTTCACTTGACGAACCATGTAAAAAAAAAATGAACCCTGAACTGTTCAATCACACTTTATTTCAGATCCAAGAAAAATAACATCACATCCACATTTTTGGAAGGAACCGGCAGTTCACTTGCAAAGTGCTGCCTAACTACAAAATTGGATGCATATGAAGAACTAAAGGACGAGATGCATGTAATTCTTTAAATATGGCAGTAGGAGTACCACATATGGAGTTTATATCGCATATTAAGACATCAGAGGGGCATATTGACAGCGTGCCAAACAGGACGCTGTAAATCAGACGTTAAGACAACGGCCTCACCTTCCTCTAAAGTCGCAGCTGCACCTTGGCTCGCACATGTGTCTGCTGAAGGCACCACAGCCATCTGTAGCATTTGTAAATCAAGACCTACATCTTCCTGCTCCAGTCGAGGCTGTTTTGCTGCTGGTGGTGCGTCCTCTTCTCCTTCCACCTCTCCCTCATGAGGAGGTTCCCCATCAGCTTCTGCGTCCTGCCCTGCACCGGACATCTCTGCGTTTAGTGGCCTGTAGAACATGCACACATTATATCATTTCAGTCATGGATTTCACATACAGTGGCAGTGAGCGTTTAACTATCTGACAGCAACGTGCAATAAGATATACAGTACTCTGTATTTTGTTGTAATCCATATTCTTTACATTAGAATCAGTAAAAACAGTGATATCTCTTATTATGATTATATGAAACTCATTTACGAAACCCAGAAATTCCTTACTGCATTAATAGTTTCTGCTATATGCATATCAAAGCTTCAAAAGAAAATAGGCAGAAAATCCTACCTTAGGAATCCTTTACCTTTTTGATCAACAAAATAAAGTATCATTTATAAACGATAATGGATAGTGATGTGTCAGGCAGGGAATCTTCTTTTACTGTTTTTTAGTGTGTGTGTGTATATAATTATGTTTACTACAAGATTACACACTTTACATACAAAACAATATATATTGTAAAGAAATATGTATTGTTGACTATAATATGTTCTTTTACAATAAGTTATTTCTACACACAGCATCATTTTATATATAGCCTATATATATATATATATACAAGGTAATTCGTTTTTACCTCCAGAAACCACAACTGCTAGATTACATGGAGCTACTGTCCTAATAAAACTAATATACATATTGTAACAACACAGGAACTCACGCGTCGTGTTTGTAAGCACAGGGCGCCGCCATGCCTGCATACATATATGCGTTGCCAGGTCACCTGACTCTCGCGATATTTGCGTCGTACTCCGCTTCTACACAGATGGGACGTTTTAGACAGAAATGCAACTTTTAATGCCAATAATCAGTATTTTACTACTTACTTTAAAATCCATGCATTGAATAATGTTTTTTTCCCTCTCCAAGCACCACATAATTTTATTTTTAAAAAAAGGGTACATTTATATATTACTATATTTCCAACGCAATATTTAATTCTAATTTTTTATCAGCATTTCAGTTATTTAAACGTTTTGTAAATTGCCTGTGAATTTTTTTTATATTATATACACTCATATGAGTTGCAGACATGTCATAAGTTGTTTTATAAACTTACATTTTATGTAAAGCAGGTTAAGGAGGTAGAAAAAATGACAACTGACCCCATATTTTTTTAATGTCAACTGCTAAATAGAGAGAAACGTCCACACAAGTGCTTCATTCTGAAGTATTTATTGTTTTTCTTCAAACAAACCAGAAACCCCCAAAACTATTTACAAAATTAATATTCAAACATTGTCAAAATGACCTTGCATCTCTGGAAATCTCAAAAGACATCCACCTCAGGTTGCGTGTGATAGATGCCTAGTATAAGATCTTATGATTAAGAATCAGCCAGTGCCACTGTTATCACTGGATCACTTTAACATGAACACACAGCTCTGTGACAGTCAATATTGTTGCTGCACACACTGAATCAATATGAGAAACATGTATTTTTATCTTCATTAACATTTTAAAACATGGATTTTTGCATACCAGTAAAGACATTAGGCATCTCTAGTTTAATCTGACCTGTAACATTACACAATTAATCATCTTAAAAGGGCAATACCGTACTCAGAGAGTGACATGTGCAGCAGCACCTCCACCAACAGATCCCATCCTTTCTGATCTTTAGCTCAGTAACACTCAAGCATGTGTTAGTAAAAGTACTTCTACACAGCCACGTCTATTTTGAGCTCAAAAATGAAGACATTTGACACACAATTCTGACCTGGAAACTTGTTTGCTGCCTTCGAGTATTGAAAATGCAAAGCAAAAACTGTTTTAACGTTAGGGTGCATCATCATACTTGCCCAGTTACAACCAAGAATTAATTACACATGTTTTGTGGGGATCATTTGTAATGTTTCATAACTCATTTCGCAGGTTCATAATGTTTCAAGGGTTTCTTAAATAAAACCACACGCTATTATGTCACAGAGCTAGTCTCGCTGACGGTTAACACTTTTTTTTGTTTGTTTTACTCATCTTAAGTGTGCCTTAATAGGCAAAACTGAACTGTTAAGGCATGTCATAAAAGAGAAAAGAAAACTGAAACCCAACAGAGAAAGGGAAAAGGGTTAGGGTTATATACATTATTTACATGGCAGCCAGAGATGAAGTGTAGTAGAACGGTGTTAAGCCATGTCAGCGAGTGTGTGATCAACAATTCATTTTTTGGACGTGTGTGTATGCAGGTGTATTTCAGTTATTAATGTGTGTGCAGTGTTTGACCCTGGCTGCACTCGAGCAGAACTCTTCTGTGCAGGTTCTAGATCTCATAGTTCGCCGTTCCAGCATTCACAGTTCACTCTCTCCTCTTAGCAAGGAAACGCGTTCCTCCGAGTAGTCCGAATATGGTGCAAATGAAACTGCAGGCCTCCACTTCTTCCGGAGCTTTTAGTTCTCGTCATGCAGTCATCATTTCACGTGCTGTTTGAAATTCCTGACCTTGGGATCTTTCTCTGAAGGATGAGGACAGGAATTAAGGGGAGGTGGAGATGCAACACCAAGCACTGGAGAGCCTCCGGCTTCATCAGAGGATCTGGAACGGCAAAGATCTAATCAAAACAGAGAAAAGGAGGAATAATAATAAAAAAAATAAAAAAACAATCTGAGGAACATCACATCATTTAAGAAAAAAAATTAACAAATCAGGAGTAGATCTAAGTGTTTTTCTAAGTGTAAAAACTAAAAAAAATAGTTGTTGGCTAGGATGTTCTGGGAGTTGCCAAGTCTTTTCTTGTTAGTAGAACAAACCTTAACCTAATTAATAGAGGAAGAAATAGAGGAAGGAAAATCAATAAATGAATGAACATATATAACCAAACAAATGAATGTCATTACCAAACAGACGGTCTTGCAGCACAGTAACCACTTCAAGCCAAAGGTGAACTCTTCAGCCATGCAGTCAGCAGGTGGCGATAAAGCTGATGGAGCTTATCGGCTCTTTATCTCCAATACAAAAAAACCTGTCCTCCAGTCTTTTTTTTTTTTTTTCGGTATTTTTCGGTCATCAACTAAATAATCAATTCCATTCCACAAAAAAAAAAAAAAAAAACATTTTGCGTTGGCTAGCACCCTGGACCGAGCAGTTGAATCCTTTTTACATAACGGAGAGCACTGTTGAGTGAATCTGTTCTGAATCTCCACATTGTCACCAAGTTTGGAGACTGTACGTATAGTCTTAAATATCAACATTGTTCAGTGAAAATCCTCCATGGGAAAATTCCAAGGATTTTTCCACAAGTCCTAATGTCTCTGAAACGTCCCTTATCCATTTACGGTTAAAGCTTGTGTGGTGGCGTTCTCAAGCAGACTGAGAAACAACCACCTTCAGGAAAACGAGTCTCATGCAAGGGCGTCAAAATCTCTCGAAGCGTCCATCTGCTGACAGAAAGCGGGCATCTTGCGTTCTGTCTGCGCTCTCCGAGCCCAAGTGAAAGTTCCTCACAGTTTTAAGCAAAGGAAAAGTGCATAGTGAGGGTATCAGGGCAGTGCTAGTCCCTTTGTTATCTTTATGAAGATGATGGCCATGACACCCCGTCCCCCCCAGAGAGAAGTATGGGCAGATCTGAGGTCATACATATATTCTTTTGTTGTTCTTCTCATCAACATCCATCACAGATATGTCCATCCAAAATAATCCACAAGCCAAAAAAATGATTGGGTAAAAGGGACAAATGTTAAAGCATTCAATATGCATCTTACAGTACCAAGAGGTCATCTGTGCTGTCTTGATTTTTGCCTTCTTTCCAGGTACATAAAGCATTTCTTCTGTCTTGATCAATTTGATTCCATTACAAAGAAAGATTAGTCAAAGGTAAACAAACGAACAGAAGTTCGCTAAACAAATATGGTCGCCTTTATGATTCTTAAAAACACACCCTGTCCGTGAGATAAAGGTACATGATGAAAGCTTTGATGTAATTCCATTACTTGTGTTCCAGCGATCCAAGTTTGTTTCAGTCAGCAAGTTACATAGGCTGCGCTCATATCCACATGCAAAGGAAGGGTCTGACGTCATGCCATTAAATTCCCCCCCGACAAAATGATTCTAAACTGCAGAATCGCATATTTAATCACCAAAAAAATAAAGGGGGGAAAAGCACCCACAAACGTCTGTGTGGTTTGTAAACAACCAAAACTCCAGTATGGAATAGAATATCTTTTAAGTTCTCATTTTCATAGTCAAAGTCTGTATGAACAGGATTGTAGAGGCAGTGTGTTTTTGTGGTAAGCTTTTCGATTTCGCTCCCGATGATGTCCTGCTGATTACGTTTTAATATCCCGTGTTGAGCAACCCCATCTACACCGTTACATTTTTGGAATACATTCAAAAATTTTTTTTTTTTTTTTTTTTTTAAGAATGAAAGAAAAAAGTACACAAATGCACTTCACACGGTGGCAACTAAAAAAAGAATCCAAGGAAAATTTTTCAAAACTAACAAAAATAGTAGCAGCCCCAAGTGCTCTTCCTTTTGTAGTCCAATACTTTGTTTATATTCATAGATTCATATATAATCATATATAACATTAAAAGAAAAAATAAATCACCATCATTGTCGTCGTCGACAACAACAATGAACAAGTAACAAAATATACAAACATTTTGTGCACTGCTGAGTGCACTTGCACAGTTTGTTGCGATCTTTTTTTTTTTTTCCAGCCAGAAATAGTCAAAACCTCAGTCACTCGAGAGCAAGAGAGTGGACAGAAAGGCAATGTTAGGTCACATCCTCCAAATATCAAACATTTTTCATCCAAGCATCCCCAGGCTACAATAAAACTGTACAGAGATAGGCTCTTGGTTCATAAGCATGGGAGGCATGTGGGGGCGGAGCCTCCCAAAGGAAACCACACCCCTTCGCTAAAAAATAATGTCTCAATGGCAGCAATGAAGTCTAATCATTCGCCCTTTAGTTCTTAGGCACACATGTGGGGACAGAAAAACACCACACACACATGAAGCAACGTATGTACCACAAGTAACCATTTCCTAAAGGTATACACGATTGAGCTCTTCAACAACACACAAACAAAACAATGCTGCTAATGACATGTTCTTAAACCTCACAGAGGCAAAGATGAGGCAGGAAAAGACATCTCTTGCACTCCCTACCATGAAAACTAAGAGTGCTGGTTGGCGTAAAATGGGCTAAAGCTTTTGTGTTTGAAGCTAGAGGTCTTTCTTTGTTGGGGAATTGAAGGGCTGGTGAAAGAGGATGTGTTGTGCCGATGCCCCCCTCTCTCGGTCTTTCTTTCTTTCCTTCATTCATTCGTTCGCTCACATACTGCACATTTACAAGAGGAGTAATACACACAGTTCCTCTTGCACACAAGCATTCACATTCACGCATTCGGTTCATAAAAAAAAGAAAAGAAAAATCACTCTGAATGACGAAATGGCCTCTTTTGATCATACGTCTAAGTAAGCGATTTAAAAAAAATACATTGTGCAGACTGGTATGCTTTAAACGCTCACGCGCGCACACTCTCATTTTCATCTCGAACAAACATGCGTGTATAGACATACACACACAGGCACACAATCACAAAAATATTCATCTCTATTATATCTAACGCATTTTTTAAAAATCTTTTTAACTTGCATTTTATGTGAGTGCAAATCTTCAAGTTTTATAATCAAAGATTTTTTTATAATAGCTTTACGTTTTTTAATAGAAACTTTATATATATGTATATAAAAAACAACAGTGTTTGTCTTTAAAGAGAGGATTTGTTTTTCTGATAATGTCTGAACTGAAACACGCAATGGTCCCCCAATCGTCACCATTTCCTCCCAGCACAAACTCCAGTTCTGTTTCAACACACACACACACACAGTATATGTATATATATGTGGTAACATTTCTGAAGCATACCACATAAATATACAAGTAAATCTTCTCGAAAAGGAAAAAAACCTCTATCTTAATAAAGTGCATTAGTCTGAGTGTAAGGTGCTTAATGCTGTAAGTGCCAGAACTTTATCACCCCCCCATCCCCCGAAAACACACACACAAAAATAAATTCACACCTGTTCCCTTCCCTGTTGAATTACATTCTTCTATTCCCAGAGCAAAACCCACCCATCCCTAAACCGATACCTTACTCCTGGCTTATCCCCAAACCCCTCTCCCTCAAAGCAGTGCACATTCGACTTGCGGAGTCTGATTAGGTGGACCCGCGGGTTTAAAGGCCTCGTGTAGCTATTGCTGTGGATTCAGTAATCCTCCACCATCTCCATCTCGTTTAGACCATACCGATCAGGGCCACCATGGAATGAGTACCCTAAAGAGAAAGGGAGAGGAAAAAAAATCAATTTGATCACCAAGGCTAAAATTATTTGGTCAAAAACACAGAAAAAACAAAGGTTAATATTGTGAAATATTATTACAATTTAAAATAATTTTTCTATTTAAATATATTTTGAAATAGAATTCATTCCTGTGATGGCAACGCTGAATTTTCAGCAGCCATTACTCCAGGCTTCAGTGTCAGAAATGACTCTAATATGCTGATTTGGTGCTCCAGAAACATTTCTTATTAACAATGTTGAAAACAGTTGTGCTGCTAAATATGATTTGTGTCAGCAATTCAGCATTCTTTGATGAATAGAAGGGTACATGTCATTTTATTTAGATTTTTTTATGTAATTGAAATCTTTTCTATCAGATTTGAAGTGTTCACGGTCACTTTTTAATTAAATGCATCTGCCAAATAAAAGTATTTTTAATTTTTAAAAAAACCTTCCCAACCCCAAGCTATTGAATAGTAGTGTAGGTTTTCATTAAACTTCTCACAGTTAAACGGAGCATTTCATTCCAGAGCAAAATTTCATTTCACAAAAAATCAAACCCTTGCACAAACCATAAAAAATTTTTTGATTCCTCTTAAATGTTCTCTTAGAGCGTTAGAAAGAAATATTTGGAAAAATGCAATTACACTGTCAAATTATGCTTTTAAAGTGCCACAAGACTTATGCACAACATTACACAGCAAGTTCTAAGCTGTATGTGTTTAATTCACTAAAAGTCCCTGTTTTTCCAAAAGTTCACAAAAAATAACCATTGTGGTTCATGAATAACCAGCTGACAGGCGTCATTTGCTCAGGAATCAGACTACTCTGCTCATGCTGTAAGTACAAGAGGAAAATAGGTTACCTAAGATGCTTGGGTCAGAGTGCAGCATCATGGGCGGTTTCTTCTTCAGCTTTGCTGCCTGATCATAGACCACACCCCCCTTCCCAGAATGCACTGCCTGGAACATTGTCTGCAGGGCACTGGGGTTCATTCCTCGTACAGTATCCTAACAGACAAAAAGAATGAGAGAATGAGAGGCAAAATCTGATAAATGACAACTAAGACTGGGTTCTGCCCTCTGTGTCAAATTAGAATTTCACTCATACCTGCAGAGGGAAGTTGTTCATGCTAAGTCCAGCCATCTCTTTGGAGAGCTATAAGAGAGGCCCCAGATTTTTATTAGGAGTAGGCAAACAGCCCCACACAATGACTCTATATCTTCCTGTCACACACACCTGCTGCTGCTGTCTCTGGTGGTTAGCTTTCTGTTTGGCACGGCGCTCCAGGAACTGTCTGGCGAACTCTTTGGCTTCGACAGTGTCGCCCAGGTAGGAGCAGATAAAGTTCAACACCTCATACGGGGACTCCACCTCCTTCAGGTACGCCACAATGGTAGGCACTGTGAACACAAACACACGCTCACATTTTTGCTTTAGAAACTCTTGGGCCTGCTGGGCTAACAAGTGTGTGTTTACTGTACACATGTCTTCTGTTTGTTTTTACAACCTGAGGGACGAGTCTAAATTACTTTCCACCATAATCGTCAGCTTCGGCAGATGTTGTCAAAAGAGAATTTGTATTTCAGATTATTTTTTAATACAAAGCGACCCAAATGAGACAAAAGCTGGTGCATGCAAATCCTAAACGAGAGATGTCTTACCATCCTGGGAAGAGGAGGAGTTATTGGCGGAGGAATTGAGCGCATGCAGCATCTGTTCACACCAGGTGGTGAAGCCATCCTGAGACTTCATCCCCTGCAGGAGCTTCAACAGCCGCTCCTCCTCCTCAGTGTGTTTACGGCCTCTCATCATGTACTGCTCACTGTAGAAACACACACAAACGCTTAAGCTAGAACTAATACTTCGGATTGTTTGAGCATAGTGCTGCTAGCAATGCCAAGGTCATGAGTTTGATTACCAGTTTGATATACTTTTTAAAATATAAACAAGAACATTTTTGCCATGACCTTTCTGGTCATTAATGATTATGGTAAAGAGATTTTTTTTTTTAAAGTGGCTTGTAAACCGGCGTCCACGGTCGGGAGGAGCCGAGTCGGATAATGCTTGTGTGTGCAAATGGATAATATAATATATAATAATAATATATTAAGATATTAATAAAGAAACATAAACAGATACAGGGCTGCCAACTCTTAAGCATTCAGCGCGAGACAGTCAGAATTCACTAAATGCTAAATGCCACACATAGACACGTGGATGTAAATAAGATATAATATTTGCAGTTTAGAGAGCTTTATTGAATATAACATTGTGAGATTGCGATAAAGTGAGTGACAGCTTTTTAGTGATTATATTGAAGCGCTATTTGCTCACTTTCTAGGCTATAATCAATTCCGAATTTGAAGTTTTGTTTTACGTGCTGCTAACAGAACCAACGGCCACATACCCCGTACATGCAGCAAAGTTTCAGGAGTGCCATACAGTATATCCCGCATCCCTCATAAATTTGGGATTCACTTTCAAAATAGCTTGTTTGCAACCAGGGTTAGTTGCTAGGCCTATATCCACCGCCTCGACAGCAGGCAAGTATTTAGCTGAAAAATCCCTCCTCTTTATAATATAAGGATCGCATCCAACATATGTTGTGATTTTCTGTTTATAATTTTCTCTTGTAATAGTGTCTAAACCAGTCCAGTACAGACTTTCCGCCATCTCATCCATTCGGCTATTCACTTCCTGCCCTCCATCTGGATTTCGCACATCATCAGAACCTCGTGATTACTAGATATTGGTATGCCACTGAAAAGCTGTTAGTGGTTTGTGTTTACCTCAGTGAGGGACTGCTGCGGCTGTTCTTCAGCCCCATGTTGTTGCGAAGTGTGCTCTGGTTCTTGAGAGCCTCATCCCAGACTCCCATCCCTCCTCCAGAGGGGCTGCCACCACCCACCTTTCCATCCAAAGATCCAGCCGCTCCCCACAACGAAGAGGCATCACCCCACTGTAGAGCGAGACAACCATAATGTATTTATTTTGATTTTCAGGACTGCACACCAGTGATGTTTGTGTGTGTGTGTCTTACCCTCTGCTGCTGTTGGACTCTGTGCTGTTGTTTGTGCATTCTTTCAGCCTCCTGCTGGACATCCAGGAGGTTGAGGGGCTTGGTCTGCTTTCCCAGCCCAGGGATGGGTCCTCCGCTCCAGCTCGACCCGGACCCTGAGGAACCCTGGCGTGGAGCCTGCTGGAGCAACTTCATCAGCAAATCCTGCTGCTGGGAAAAAGAAAAACCAAGATATGAAGAAAGAGATGGAGTGTGAGAGAGAAAAGTATACAACTAAATAACTACTAAAACAAAATTAATTTTACACAACCATTCAAAAGTTTTTGAGCTGGTAAGATTTTTATGTTTTTGAAAGACATCTCTATTGCAACTGCATTCATTTGATTAAAAAACAGAAATATTGATATATTAATATAATTTTACATAATTTCTATTCTATATATATATATATATATATATAGAGTGCCAAACGCATTAAAAAACTCTCATGTAGCTGGAACACAATACAGTGCAGTGCAATGAGAACAGGGAGTTTGAGTCCAGTGCATTTCCTCAGATCACCAGCAGAGGGCATCAGCGGCAACTCTCACCTTCTGAAGCTGTTCTAGAATTGGACCCTGAGTTGAAGAATTCATTAAGTCCCATAGACTGGCCTCACTGCCTGCTCAAGGAAAAGAGAGAGCGTGAAAGAAAGTTTGTTTTCAGATGCAAGTGAGCGAGTAAAGAAAGGATGACTTTTTAAGTGTTTTGTGTGTGCACCTGCTGGCTGTGAGGCTGAGGTATGCATGTCCCACATGGACCCTGTATCTGGCACTGACATCGACCTGTTTAACGAAGGCATCATACCCTGCTCTTCACACCTACAAGAAAAAAAACACACATAGAGGGTTGTAATGCAGTCTTAAATAGATGAAGCATACTCAAGTGACACTGCAAAAAGACACACAAACATAAACTAACCTGTTGATGAGTTGGAACAGCTGCTGTTGCTGGAGTTGCTGGTAAAGAGCCTTGGCAGCAGCTAATTCCTGCTGCTTCTTCAGCCGCTCCTGATCCATATTACCCTGATAGACAGAGGTCAATAACACACATCAACCCGTGACAGTGATTTATCTCATACATTTATTCATGAGAGAGACTCGCATAAGTAGGGCTGGGTATCGTTCAAAAATTTTCAATATCGATACCGATACATTGACTTTGATACCAGTTCCTGAATGATACTTTTTTCGATACCAATTTTATGAAATCTATTTTAACAAGATTACATTATCTAAAAAAAAAACTTTGGTTTTATTTTTCAGCTTGTTGATGTTTATACAGACTCAAAGACTCATCTCCTGAGCCACTGCACAAAGGAACAAAATGTAACTAACAAAAAATCAGTGCAAATAGTTTTAATAAAGCTCAAATAGTCTTCAGTTTACACATCTGTTAGCTACATTTACACTAGTGCGTGTTCATTTTAAAATGCATAGCTCAGACAGAATCATCATTTCAATTCATTTTCCACTGATTTACTGATGAGCATTAGCAGCTTCCAGCGCTGTCTGCCTGTGCTCTCTCTTTCATGATCGCCGCTCTGACTCAGAGGTATTAACATTTCATTTAAGCAACATTACATGGCCAAAACACACACGGCAATCGGAAGTTATTACAAACACTAGATGGTGGTTTAAAGTGAGTTTTGAGTAGAAGCGGAATATAAATCTTATTTATTGTCTTATGCAGGGGTTAAA
>NW_015505406.1:541997-563870 GCF_001515645.1 Sinocyclocheilus grahami
TTCTATGGTATCGAGCTTATATATATATATATATATATATATATATATATATATATATATATATATATATATATGTGTGTGTGTGTTTTGTTTTTTGTGCAAATTATTTATTCTATTCCCACTAATCTCATTAATACTTTCACTTCAAATTCTTACATTTGATCTATAAATTAAATCATAATTGAATGTGATTATCTATACGTTATCAAATTAAATCATTTACACTGAAAAACACAACTGCATTAAATAATTATTATGAGATTATTTTAAATATATTTGAATATACAAACAAGAAATTATGGTGGAAATGATACATTTCAACTAAATTAAAACGCCAGTAGGTGCCAGTAGTGAACATTTAATGAGTGAGTCATTGAATCGTTCATTCAAACGATTCGTTCAAACGGTAGATTCATCAGATATTTATGCATGGGCTAACGAAACTTTGACTCAACCGATTCGTTCAAAACACGGAATCAATCAGCAATGAAATCGGCTGGTTGCTGTGAGGTGCGCTGTTTCCGCCTAAAATGTAAGTGACCTAATATTATTGTTAACTGTTTATAGAACTATTAAACCGTCGTAATGGTAAAAACGTTGTGTGATGTTGCCTAACTAACTGTATTTTAAATATAAAAACTTTCCATTTTGAATTTTGCCCTCAGGATGCTGAGTTTCTTAGTGTTGCGCATTTTGATTTCTCGTGGAGAGGCTGCGCGAGCCGCGCCTCAGCAGAATAGATGCATTATATACATTAAATATCCACTATTCGCTACTTACTCTAAATGTAATAAAATCTGAATAATACTTGCGTTTTGGTGTTTACAGTTATTTTTGGTTACTGATGTTTTAATCATGTTACTTGTCTGGCGTTAATGAAGCGTTAATGTCAAGCCCTGGAGTCTATGTGCCGGGCCTCAGCCCCAGATGGCCCGGCCCAATTGAAACCCTGGTCTTAAGTAGCATGATGCTACAGTGTGCATGAATGGTCACGTAACACATGCTTTCGGTCTTGTAGAATGAACGGACATCTGCATATGATTGGAACTCTACACAGCTCCCGCGCTACTCTCCATTGGAAATGAATGCCTTTCGGTCTGTCTTGTGTCGGAGATAGTGGAAAGCCGGCTTGAAACGCAGTGGAAACGCCAGTATGACGAGGATCGTTTTCATTTTAAAACAAAAACGCACCAGTGTAAATGTAGCCTTACAGCTACGGGGGCTGGGACGCATTCACACTAAATCCTCACGTGTGAGCCACATCTCTGAGTGTGGCGCATGACGCGGACCAAGGGGGGCGCCAGCACCTGTCAAGGGGGGCGCGAGCATCAGTTCATTCAGAGACATTCCCTTGAGAATTTATGAATACGAGTTAACAAATCTTTAGCCATCCACTAGGGGGCAATCTGACTCCCACTGCTAGTCGACAGCATGGTCGACAGTTAGAGCAGAGTTGGCTCGAGTATCAGTCACGCTCAGTGTTGCCTAGTCTGCGGTTTTCCCGCAGAATTGGGCAACTTTAACACTTGCCGCGTTTTGTAGTTTTGAGTAGCAATTAGGTGGGTTTTGTTGTGAAAACCTGGCAACCCTGGTCACACTTATTGACAGTGTAAGATTATTTACGATTAGCCATGTCGGAAATCCAACCACGGATTGGCATGTTGTTATCTCAGAAACAGGCTCAGCCATCACATTGAATCAGGTAAACTGGTTATATATTTATGTTTCAGTATAATTACGCACGCTATACCAGGGGCGGTTCTAAACCCTTTTTAGGTGGGTTTCAGCCCCCCATCTGTCACCTTAGCCCCCCAAAACTATCTTAACGATCAGGCCAGTGCTGCTTCCTCGAGAAAGTTTTTCATTCTCACGTGTTTTAAGTCTTGTCAGTTTAAACATTAAAGTAATTTTAAGCCATTTAAGCCCAAGACATCTCAATGCGGTACTCACGCACTGTGATAGAGCGTTTCTATGCGCACCGCGCACACACCTGAAGTGCACAAACAGATAGCCTTCTCAGACAGCAGGTGAATACCAATGGCTGTCTTGACAAGTATCCTTGTAAGCACAGTCGGTTGTTTTAAGTGAATGTAAACAGTAAAGAAAACATCAAAATTTGTTCGCTGCTGTAATGGATATTTGCTTTTATGTTAAAGTTAATAAAGTAATTCTGTGTGACTACAGTAATACGGGGGGGAGGGGGTTGTTGGATGATGTTAGGGGCGCGAGTGAAATTAGACCAATTTGGGGGGGCGCATGTCCTAAAAGGTTGAAAACCCCTGTATTACAGTACCACGAGCAGACTGCTCCATACGTTTTCGCATCGCTCTCGCGAATGTCAAACACTGATCGATCCGCGCTGCGCCGCTTCTAATCGAGCACACCTAGTGCTGCAGGCTTATTGGCTCACTGACGTTGATGAGATTAACCCCTTAGGTATCGAAATTTGGTACCGAACGACGAGACGTTTTTTTTTATCGAGGCAATTTGGTCAGTACCTAAAAAGTATCTCGATACCCAGCCCTACGCATAAGCACATTTACAAACACAAGATATCCACATGTTTAAGGAAATTATATTTAAGTCATCAAGACGTTTATGCAAACTGTAAAAACACCAATATAATTAAACAAATTAACAAAATCTTTCTTATATTTTTAATATTTAGTGATTAAATACTGGTATTTTAACACCACATCAAAAAGAACCAGTTTTTTTGATAATGTTCTCTAAGATGGCTTAAACTAATATTTTTTTAGCTTAATGGTATTTATTTACTTACAGTCTATAGCAAAAATTTACACGGCAAAATTTCACATTGTATACAACAATGCAGAATGATTTGTTAGCTGTAAGTCCCCAACTGTAAGTCACTTTGGATAAAAGCATCTGCAAAATGACAATGTAAATGTAAGCTTTTACATTTGTTAATGCTCCAAAGTAGCAATATTATTGTACTGTAAAATAAATTTAAAAAAAGTTATAATAGTAAAAATTTTTTTATTTTAACAGAGAAACCGTGAAAATACTAATCTTCATGGCTATCCTAATTTCTTTGATGTCAAACATTAAATAAGAGCATTTATTTTAGTAAAAGTATAATAAAAGCATTTCAGTAAAGAAATTTAGGACCTATAGAAACATTAAAGACTTTTTTGTTTTGCTAATTACAAAATGTTTATAGTTTTCCATTTTGAAAAGAGAGATTTGAATAGTTCTTTAAGACACACTGCACACATTCCACGTGAACACATATGCAAATTTATACAAACACACGCAGAGATACACGGAGACAACTTTACAAACACGCTTATTCCCTTTTGAATTAATATGAAAACTAATGGATGAGAAAAACTCCCCAGAATGCAAATAACCCTATGGAAAATAATGCCCAAACATTCACCCTTCCACCCAGAGACTCACGATTGCCCCCCGGGGTGGGTGAGGGCGATGGTCAGCTTGCTTCCTCACCAGGAGGGGCGGAGGGGAGGGGCCAGGGGCGAAAGGCACACGCCCCCACATCTTAATGACTTCTCCCAGCGGCTGAAATCCCTCATCACAACCACGTTTAACAAGCAGGTTCATGGCGAAATACCCCGCCTGAAACCATTCACACATCTCCACTGTACTGAAAGGACCTGAGAGAGATGGAACAGACAAAAAAAACAGGCAAAAAAGAGATGGTATTTACAGACTATACTCAAAGCACTGGCTCCATATGCATGAGTTGACCTCCTATGAGAGAATGCGTGCGTACCCTGAATCTCTCCTTGCGGGTCTTTGTAAAACCATTTCATGGCAGAGTCATGGGAGAGAGGAAGAGCAGAGGCTGTGTTTCTGCTCTCCTGAAGAGTCTGGGTGAAACACTCTTCCTCTAGAGATGTGTCCTGGAGCGCTGCCACCATCTTCTCTGCCTCCTACACACATAAATCACCATCAAAAACTCTTTTCCACTAAAAGAATGAAAGTGTGCTATAAGCAATCAAATTTATTTAAAGAGGAGACATATTATACACTTTTAGTAGCATTTATTTTTCATAGAAAGTATACTCGTTAATCCAAGTTTCTAGAACAATAACAATGTATTATAAATGAGCTATTACAATAAAAAAAAGATTAGAACTCAATTTAGTTTTAAAGGGGTCATATGATGCGATTTCAAGTTTTCCTTTCTCTTTGGAGTGTTACAAGCTGATTGTGCATAGATAAGATTCCTGAAGTTGCAAAGACTAAAGTCTCAAAACCAAAGAGATATTCTTTATCAAAGTTAAGACTCTGCCACGCCCCCCTAAAACGGCTCGTTCTAACACGCCCCCACATATCTACCTCACTATGTGGAAATATTTGCATAATGCCGCCCAAATGTGCACGCAAAGAAAGAAGGCGTGGTTTCAGTAAATGCAGTTAGTGTTGAAGCAGCATGTCAGAGAGACACTGTGTGTTGCTAGGCGAAAGCAAAAGCACTTTATTTGGCCTTCCGGAAGTAGATGCATTTAGGAATCTTTAAGATTACTTACAACAGCATAATTTACTCTATTTTAATGTTAATCCACATTTCTAGATCAAAAGAATATTATAAATAAATTCATAAATAATTATAAATAATGTTAGTTAATTTAGTCATAATTTAGTCTATTTAGTAACAAAAAATAATTAAAAATAAATTATCATCAAAAATATAAATAGACAATTTCCCCACCCTCTTTCTGACTAAGAATTAAGCAGATGGTTTTTACTATTGTACATTGTACATATAAATAACATTGTTGTGACTCTTTTGCACATATGAAAGAGTTAACAATGACATCACTAAGTTGGTGAATACGGAGTGTCTACTAATATAGTCAATGCGATCAATATATGCGGACGATATTATTATTATGACATGTTCTAAATGACCCATTTCTGCAGCTGAACCTTTCATCTTTTAAATTCAGTCAAATGTTATTGTATCGGTTCCTCTCTAGAACTCCTTTTCTGTGGTACCTGTTGCAGGTGCTTCATGCCCTCATCATCCTCAATATCACCCCCCGGTGGTGGGAAGTCAGTAGCAGCAGAGGATGAAGAGGGAGGCGATGAAGGCAGACTGGAGGAGGCACTGGGGCTCAAATCTAACATAGCCTCTGATAACACTACAGAAAAGACAATACACAAGTGAAGCATCATCCATCTATATAGCTATAGAAAAATTAATTTATATTAAAAAAAAATTTACCTTCACTTGGTAGTTTGTTGGGAATGGAGGGGGCAGGCTGAGGCTCCTCCAGGCCAGAGGGGGCAGCAGAGGGCACAGCCTCAGGGACCAGAGCAGGAAGAGACTGAGGGAGAGGAGAAGGAGGGGAAGGAGAAATCGGTTTCACTTCCGTTTCAGACACTGGAGCAGAGTCAATGACATCTGTAGAAAGAGAAAAAAGAGAGTAATGAGATCAATTGAAACAAGTTCGATATATTTGTTTAAAATCATATTTTAATTAAACGCACTTCAGAGATTTTTGTAAACTTCACAGCAGTGCTCAAATTGTATTTGTGCACAAAATAATTCTGTATTATCCTCACACAAAGCAATCATATACATTTTTGCAAGAACTGTGCTTTAAGCGTCTACTTTTTCCATTTTTGTTCCCACCTTTCTCGCTTTTTTCAGCACCAGCGCCATTCTTCTTCTCTTGATTATCACCGTCCTCTTCCTCATCCTCCAACCCCTGGAACTCAAACTCCTCTTCTGGAATGGGGTCTTTCGGGCCCTTCTAAGACAATAGAAGAGTTGAAAAATGTAAAGAAAAGAAAACCATAGATTATAAATCAATAGAGAATAGATCTCATGGTCTCACCCTAATAGGCATAAACGCTCCAGAAGAATCAAAAGTTCCCATTTCTCCATCTTCCTCATCTGTGCACCACTCTGGCAGACCATCTCTCTCCTCCTCTGCTCCTTCGCTGCCTGCTTTCCGTCTGCCTCCCTCGTTTCCTCCATCCCGGAAGTCGAAGTCAAACTTCCTGCGGCGAACTTCACCCGGACCAGAGTGTTCGCGCCAACCGGCAGAGCGAGGACCACCATCTAGGAAAAAGCACTACAAGTTTATACACTACTGTTCAAAAGTTTGAGGGTGGTAAAATACAGTAAAACAGAAATATAAGTAAATATAACGTTTTTTATTTTATTTTCAGCAGGCATTACTACAATCTTCAGCATCACATGATCCTTTGGAAATCATGCAAATATGCTGATTTGCTGCTCAAAAAACATCTCATTATCAGTGTTGAAAACAGTTGTTCAAAAGAACAGCACTTAATATAATTAAAAATCTTTTCTATCATTATAAATGCATTTTCTGTCACTTTATGAATGTAATGCATCCTTGACGAAATTTTTTTTTTCTTACTGACGCCAAACTCTTGAACTTTCGAGCGTATGTTTAACAAAAGCTCCATTTACTTATGGTACACCTCAAGTAATCCACTAAAAAGCTTAAAGGGGGGGGCGGGGGGTGAACTATTCCTTTTATATGCCAAGTGTAAATGTGTACGGTGTTACCATCTCTTCGTGAGCCCGTGAGTCTCCAGCTGCCTCCAGCCTCTCCTGTGTCCTCCTCCTCCTGCTCCTCTCTCAGTGTGCGCCAGTTGTCACTATCAGAGCGCATTAACTCCTTTCTGCCACCCGGACCCCCCTCCTCAAAACCAAGACGTACACCTTCCCTCCGCAGAGGTTTCTCAAAACGTCTCTCACTTCTGCAGAATGAAAAGAGACAAAGGCTTATTTAGACGGCTTTTGATTTGCCTCAACAGCCATCCAAATCTAGATTGTATGCTGATAAAAGGATTTTATATTTATTGAGACAAGAGCTAAAGCAACAAACTGAGACCACAATAGGAAAAATACCACAAAAAATAAAATTAAGATTAAAAAAACTATAGAAACAATTTACAATAAAATAAAACAAAACGATTAAGAATACCTGTCATCCCAGCTCTGACTGCGATGGATCTCTCGAACGCTACGACCAAAACCGCCCTCTCCTTCCTCACTGCTTCTTTGGTAGAAACCGCCCTCTCCTCTTCCTCGACCTAAACACACAGCGTGACATAAACGTCAGCCAATACATGAATAATTTACACGCATGTACACATAAATAGATCAACTTGCCTCGACCGCCTCTCACACTGCCTCTGCCTCGGTTCACTCCAGCAGGGACGGCCCCGCCCCCCTTACCCATAAGCCTCAGCACAGCCACACTGTTGACAGACATGGAGTTCCTCTGCAAAGAGAAAAAAAAAAACACACGAGGAGTGAAACCAGGACCACATAAAAAAAACGCAAAATCAGTGGAGATAAAAATCATTATACTGCCAAAGGCATTTTTTTATATATATATACATATACGGTTTCTGAAAAATGAGCTTGCCCCACCTCAGGTTACTTGTGTGTGATGCATGTCTAATCAGCCTAGGGCTGCCACTAATGAGTATTTTTATTTCGATTAATCTATCGACTAATTTATCGATTAATCCAAACGATTAATTTGCCACAAAAAACAAATCTCAACAATTTTACTTAAGAATATTTTATTAAACTATATTTCATTAAACCAAATGAAATCCAGAAGTAAAAAAGTAAAGTGCAACATAAAGTGCAAGAAGCAAGTGTCCATCTCATAGTCCAAATCACTGAAATCAAAGTTCAGTATTATAGTGTAAGAATGACAACATATTCACGTGTTCTAGTCTACTAATAATAAAATTATAATCAAAAAACACTTTTTTTACCAGAAATATTATTTACCAGAATTTATTTAGGAAAAAAATGTAAATGTGCAGTATTTCTGAAATAAATAAATATATATATTATATATATATATTTTGTTTTTTTTGTTTTTTTTATAAAATCAATTAATTGGAGATGCTTTTGATTATTAAAATTTAATGGAACCATTCAAATGGAATCCAGAAAATAATGGAAAACAGAATTTGGTAAAGATAAAACTGTAAAGCTCAATTAATTAGACAGGCTTTTTGATTAATAAAATTTAATTTAACCATTAAAACAGAGTACAGAAAAATGAAAATGTAAAAAACTGAATTTGGAAATAAAACGGATTCCATAGTGCCCTATAATTATAATTAATTTTTTTGTAGTAATAAAAATAGATGTAAGTGAAATTAGCCTTTAAAATTACTTAAAATACATATATAATAGCAATGAGGCGACTAGTTCAAATAAAGTATCAAAAGCAAGAAATCATATGGTTTTATTGAACAAAATTGTTAAAATACAATGTATTATAAACAATAGGGCTAATGTGCATTACGCATTACAACAAAGGCCTGCAGAGGGCGCCAACAGCCTGACGATTGTTTTAACACATTGCTGTGCGATTTAATACTTGTTTAATACTGACCAAGCACCACTTCATTCAAATGTCCACTTAATCTTTAATATTTGGCCATTTCTTTAGGACAGAAATACTATAGCCACCGTAATTAAATGAATATGTGGACATCAAAACGTGTAACGAGTGAGGGTTTGAGCTTTTATTTTGAAACCGCAATGTATTCTCCTGTGTTTGCGTAGATTTATAAATGATTAACCTTACAAATCTGAGGAAATGGCACATGTTGCGTTCCCAGATGAACCTTATAATAAACCCAAACTCACAACAACATGAAGAGATGGAGTTTGAGACGCTCCGCACTTGTAAATGATAACAGTTCCTGTGGAACTACTGTGAGCACATACTTAACCTACACGCATGTAAATAATTAAAGCGCATATACTGTATTAGATCTGCATCGCATATAATTATTTAATTAAATCGTAGCGCTTGTGAATTCACAATTATGCTTAATTAAATAAAAAAGACTAATAATGTGTTTTATACATTCTCATCTGTGAAATGCACCACTTACGTTATTTCACCGGTTAGTCGACGCAAGCAAAATTAAGTCGAGGATTTAAAAACAAATCGAATATTCGAATTAAATCGACGAATCGCGACAGCCCTAAACCAGCCCCAAGCTCAGAATGCCAGACGTGTAAGTGTGCGCCTCTCACCTGCTCCTCTTCAGTGAAAGGCAACAGTGCCAGTGGCTGTTGAGGCTCATCCTGCAGAATAGCAGCAAACTCTTTATCCTGCATTTCTTCAGGGACCTGAAAACATACACAACAATGTAACTCACTCTACTGTAGCAAATGATGGACTCAAAAGCAAGAAATTTACATCTGGACAGAGAAACATTTTAAATATACAAAGTCTGGACTGTGCTGATCTGAGTCAGCTTTAACCCATCAACATTCTTCAGCACATTTTGGGTAAATTTCAAAAAAGCATTTTTGCACCTTATAAGGGCACTCCACCATAGGGGATGCTACAAAAATTGAGCAACTCAATCCCTTCACCAATGTCCCTTCTTATAGGCCAGAGGTAGCCAAGTTCGGTCATAGAGAGCCGCAGTCCTGCAGAGTTCCGCTCCAACCCTGAAAACAAAACTCACCTGCCTATAGCCTTAGTAATCCTGAAGACATTGATTAGCTTGTTCAGGTGTGTTTGATTAGGGTTGGAGCTGAACTCTGCAGGTCTGCGGCTCTCTAGGACCGAACTTGCCTACCCCTGTTATAGGCTCAAAGGTTTTGGGAATTATTTTAATGTTTCTGAAGTCTTTCACTCAGGTCTGCCCACTCAGGTTGCATCTGATCAAAAATACAGCAGAATCAGTAATGTTGTGAAATATTACAATAAGTAACGTTTTCTATTTGAATTTATTTTAAAATGTTATTTTTTCTATCCTATGATGGCTAAGCGGAATTTTCAGCAGCCATTAATCCAGTCTTCAGTGTGACATGATCCATCAGAAATCATTCTAATATGCTGGTTTGCTGCTCAAGAAACATAAAATGTTCAGAGGTAATGCTGACTTTTAAATGGAAATTACCCTTTAATTTAGCTTCTGCCCTAATTTCTGCCCTAAGGAACTGACTATTTAAGGGTTAAGTTTGTGTAATGCTGACGTGGCTTCTTACAACAGATATTAACTGGTCAACTTTTAGAAGTAAAAATCAAATCATCTTGCCTATATATATATATATATATCATCTCAGGTTCCCTTTTTAGATTTGTAATATTTCCACAATAGTGGCCCTACATGGGGGACTTTGAGTGCCTGGATTTCTTGAAAACACTTTTCCAACACATTGAAAGTGTAATTAAAACAAATATGAAAGAAAAATAATGCCATTCGTATTTGAAACAAAAAAGCACGTTGAATAGCACTAACTGAAAAAATAATGCATTGCATTAACAGTGCTTGCATTTTAATGCCTTGTATTTCCAGGGCTTGCATTTTTAGGTCCTGAAATTTAACGCAGTTGTTTATTTAAGCTGTGAATATTTCAATTCAAAATATTTCACACACTTTTTCATAATTAGAAATTCAATAATTCATATTCACCTTCCAGAATTCACTTCCAAAACATCTGTTTAAAAATAAGATATAATATTCGACAGGCAAATTTCGGACAATTTTATTTCACTTTCCAAATTCGCTTCCACAAATTCAGTGGTTAAAATTCGGCATTGCACATCCGGGAGCTGCAGGAATAGCAGTAGAGCACCGATGCATGATCTCCAGCTGCTGTTAGTCGCTCACCAGCAGGTGGCGCAAGCGGCTGTTGATGAAGACCAAAGCAAAAGGTGGATCAAGTCATTCATTCACAATAACTGATCTGCAGAAATGGAGCAAGCGCTAAGTAGAAGTTTTGATTATCGGGGCCAATATAAACATGTGGAAAAGCTGAGTGTGTGTATGTTTAATTCAACATCTTCGCTTTTTCCCGTGGCCTACATGCAAGCAGCTTTCTCTACTACAAAGGAGATAATAATGCTATTTTACCCAACGCTGAAGTACAGAACTAACATTACATCTGAGGAAGACATATATTGCTTTCGGTTGCTTAGTTTTCTTTACTTGCATCATGGCTTGTGTGACGCTGTGCTGTAATACTTTGGTTCCCCCTAATACGTCACACTCCAGGATTCCCCAACGACCGATCGACGAATGATCTCAGAATACGCTTTATTGATGATGCAAACTATATCGACAGTTAAGCAGATGTAGAATAAGAACGAACGCACAAGGTTTCACGTTGTTTCCCTCAGAAATCTTTTAAAGAAAATGCATTACGCGGCTCAGTGCACTAACCCAATGACAGCTATTAAAAGACCAAACTCAGATCTTACTGATGATGCAAACTATAAACAGGCAGATAAGGATATGAACAGAAGTTACAGAATGCGCAAAACTGCACGTTAAACATTTCCCATAAAGAAAACACTTAACGTGGTTTAATGCCTCAAGACTGTGATAATAAATCATTACATTTGGAGCATAATTAATAATATATATTACTGTATATAATGTACATTTAAGCAGATGAGCCCAGAATATGAGCCCACAATCCACAAAGTATCACCAAACCATTTTATCTCCCATAGAAAACCAAGCGCAGTAGTTTTAGGTTTGATATTCGCTGCATATTTGGCAAGGCTGCTTTAGGGACCGTCTGCAAATTTACCTCACTGTACAAACAAAAGTCCAATAATTCATTCAAATTAATGTTTACAGTAAATGAATAATTTACTCAAACTGATTAAATATATATTGCCAATAACGCGACCTTTCCCTAAGTATGTACCCTACACAAATATTTTTTAAGAAAAAAAAAACAACAACAGTAATTCACCAAAATTTGGGTTTTTCGTGTACCAAATATTGTGTTACTAGTATGTTACTAGTGACCAGACTCACTTACTACAGTTGAAATTTTGTCAATATCTTCCTACAGTATATAACTATTCTTAAGAAATTACTGTAATTCATATAAAGTTTTTTTTTTATGTTCCAAAGGATGTAGTACATTCCTAGTGACTCGACTGACGTACTATAGGTGAAATTTTGCTAATACCTCCCTTACTGTACTTAAAGTACATCAATATTTTATACTACAACCTTTGGAACATGAAACATCCCTTTTGGGGTCTTACAGATTTTTTTTTTAAATAATTGTGAATGGTACATACAGTAAGGGAGATAATTGGCAAAATTTCACATGAAGTCAGTCAGTCTTGTAACTAGCAACGTACTACAACCTGTGGAACATGAAAAAAAACCTTCTGGTGAATTACTGTAGTTTTTTTAAAAGATATTTGTTTACTGTACATACTGTGAGGGAGATATTGGTAAAATCTAACCTGTAGTTAGTTAGTCTTGTATCTAGCAATGTACTACAACCGTTAGAACATGAATAAATGTGTACTGTACATATATGAAGGGAGGTATTGGCAAAATCTCACTTGCAGTAAATCACTATGAGCTATACGAGCTTTACAATTTGACAGTATGTTATTTTAAATGTTAAAAGTCATTTGTATTAAATGACATTGGACGTTTTAACTAGGGTTTGGTATCGGTTTTTTTCGATACCGGTGCCAAATCGATACTTTTAAAACGGTTCCAGTGCCTAAACGGTGCCTGAACCCATACTTATTTAAATAAATAAATAAATAAAAATTCCCCAAAACATGATGGATTGGCCATTAGCACTATAACACACATGATGTCCGTTTCATTCATACTGGACGCCAGAGGGCACCCTCGCAAAGAAAATCCACATATCCAGTCAGAGAAGTAGCAGAAATCATGACCCTCCAGGAAATACCTCATATGGACAAAGGCATGGCTATTATAGCTGTAACTGAGTAAACAGAACATATAAATGTTTTGAATGATAAAACAAAGACAATAAACACTCGACTGCGATGATATAGTTTTTATCTGTTATTCAAGCCATCTCTAGTATTTTCATAATAATTAAGTATATTTATAATAAATTGCTAATCGATGTATTCTTTTTTTTAAGTAGCCTATGGAACATATTTTCTGCCTCATTCGGCTTATAAGGATAAAAACAACTGCTTGTCAGATAAAAGTAAAAGCTATGTAGTTTTAAGTGCCATATTGGTACCGGGTTTCGGTACCCAACCCTAGTTTTAACCCAGTTGGTAAAATTGTCAGACGGTCCTATGGGTGCAATAGCGCGTCAATGCTTTCTCCGGATTAAATTTGCAGCAACAATACACCATAGGCAGTTTTGAACTATTGTTATGTCAATATAAAGTGGTTGCATATTGTTAAAACTAATCGTGGTATTGATATCTTTGTAGGACTATTGACTCTGTAGATCAGTGGTAAGGGAAAGCAATTATAAAGAAAATGCAGCGCGTTGAGTTCTTCTGACCTCATTTGCTTGCCTGTATATAGTTCGCATAATCATAAATAAAGTGTATTCTGAGATCTGAGGTCTTATATCACTGTATTAGTTCATTGAGGCATGTTGCACGTCGTTGGGGAATCCTGGAGTGTGACGTATGAGGGGGAACCGCAGTATTAACGGGAAACCAACCGCAGCCGACAGATCACCACAGACATAAAAGTAAGATCCACAAGTAATTTATTGAAATGGAATAAAATAATTAAATAAAGAAGCCATAGCTTCAGGGTGTCCCTAGGTCAAAATAACAAACTAAATAACTTGCAAATAAAACATAACTAAATGTCCTAACAAAAGAAACAAAAATACAATAAACTTCCCTAACTCCCTTAACCACTGAAATTGTGGAAGCGAATTTGGAAAGTGAAATAAAATGGACTGAAATTTGCCTGTCGAATTTTATACATCGTATTTTTAAACAGATTGAATATTTTGGAAGTGAATTCTAGAATGTGAATGTGAATGATTGAATTTTTAATTATGAAAATGTGTGTGAAATATTTTGAATTGAAATATTCACAGCTTAAATAAACAACTATGTTCAATTTCAGGACCTTTAAATTTCAGGAGGCATTAAAATGCAAGCACTGTTAATGCTAGGGCTGAACGATTTTGGAAAATAATCTAATTGCGATTTTTTTTACCAATATTGCGATTGCGATTTAATATGCAATTATTTTTTTATGTTCTGTATTATTCAACAAAGACAAGCTATAAATCATTGTATAGTATGACCAACAAACTATTAGATAGATTAAATATAAATGTTCTTTTCTGTAGGTCAGGCCTATATGTTACGATGAAATTAGGTGATGCATGAATTGATATGAATGTCATTTTTATTTAACAACTACAATCACAGTAGTATATTGACTGATTTGTTGAACTTCCAACCTTGTAATCAGCCAATAATTATGTTTAAATAAGCCTGGTGTAAACATTAATATGAACGTCAGTAACAAATCACACAAACTAAAGTAGATTGCAGAAATATAGAAAACAAATCTGTTGCTTTACCACACTACTTTAGGTCACTCAAAGTCACTGTAACAAACATATGTAAACATGTGCACTGCACTTTTTAAACACTGTCTGTTAACTTTAGACCAGTGGTTCTCAAACTTTTTTGGTCACGCCCCCCTTTAAACCTATTAAAAAAAATCTGTTTCATCAAAGATTCATGAATATTAATCAGGTTGTGTGCGTTCGCTCGAACTAATTCGCTGAAATCTAAACAGGGACGATAATAGGTGAGCACCAGCCAATGAGATCGTCGTTTGCGCATTAGTTCCACCTACTACAGGAAAACCCGGCAGTTCTTAAAAGCTGAAGAATTCCAAAGGAACTGTTATTTTTACAGGAAAATACAACAAAGAATATCGTTTACATGTAGCGCATCAATTCTGCATGTTATGTAAGACCTGCTCGCTCTCGCTCTTTGCTCTTTGTGAGAGAAAGCGACGGCGAGCCTTCACACTAGAGCTTACGTTACGCCAAATACACAAACACAGGTGCGCATTCCATTCAAATGAACTGAAAAACATCACAGATCGCTTGACGGAGAGTGCTCGCTCTCGCTCTTTGCTCTTTGTGAGAGAAAGCGACGGCGAGCCTTCACACTAGAGCTTACGTTACGCCAAATACACAAACACAGGTGCGCATTCCATTCAAATGAACTGAAAAACATCACAGATCGCTTGACGGAGAGTGAAACTCTGAAGCGAGCAGTCAGAGTGTTCTGTGAGTGAAAATATATCTGTGCTAATCATATACTCAGCCTCCAACTCGCACACTGGCGAGTAAAATCTGAGAATTTAGTAGCCATTGGCTGATATTAGACATCATTTAGTCGCCCAGAGTGAAGATTTAGTCGCATATGCGAGTGATTTACTCGCAGTGTAGAGGGTTGTATTTATTTATTTTTTGTGGGTTTCTTGCGGTCCACTAAGGCATAGGACACACACAGGCTTTCCTCCTCACCAACGACATTAAACACTGTGTCTATACCGGACGCGAGTGGCAAAATACAGTAACCATTATAATCAGTGACACAGTGTACACTGGATGCGGCCCGACATTAAACTGATGCCTCGTTCTATTTATGACGTATTGACACAAAGTTAAAATGATTTGCATCGGTCGCTTTGTCTCGTCCAGTGTAGAGCTGTTGCGGCGCAACGCGACAACTGTGCAGACACGGTGAGTGAAGCCGAGAGCAAGATATGCCTCGTCATATTTTATGCATTTAGCTTTTGAATGACCAGCACCTGCCTGGGTCTGTGCGACTTCATCTATGGCTTTTCTCTTCCCTTTCACAAACCGATCCATCTCCCATTCTAAGTTACGTCCTTTGGCTGTTTACGGTTTTATTTATTTTCTTTTTCTGCTGATGGCCCACGCTCGACTTGAAGCAGCGCTGCTTAGACCAATGGGTGTGTCATCAAAGTACTGCAAGAGCTATAAGAGAGCGCGGACGTCTCCTTATGCTTTCTCTCGCTCGCCATAATTTGATGTCATACACCGATCGATCTTCAAGTCGAACACCCCTCTTTACTCTCGCGTGTCACGTGACCGTGTAATCGCAGCCTCTGCGATTGAAAAATCGCGTTATTTCATATCGCGATATTATCGCAAATACAATTAATCGTTCAGCCCTAGTTAATGCAATGCATTATTTTTTCAGTTAGTGCTATTTTGTTTCAAAGACATATGGCATTATTTTTCTTCCATACAAATATCCATGTTTGATTAGTGCACACTGAATATTTCTTCTGCAATAAAAAAACATGGTAAATCATTATCTTAAGGCACAGTTTCTATAGTCTATTTTTGTTGTAAAAGAGCTCTGCCGCCGCCGTTGCTCGTGGAAACTTTTATGACTTGTGTCAGTACTGGTAAGACATTTTTTGCATTTTAAAGTCGACCAGTGGAAACATGTACTAGACAAACATTGCATGTTAAACCTCATGCCATATGAATGCCACAAAAGACGTCCATTAAGGGACCTGCTAAAGGTCCCTCAGCACTCGCTGAGCACACGAAACACTTATAAGAGTGACATTTACAAACACAATGTTTGTATTCTACAAGCATCACAGAAAGATTAACTGTTTAAATATCTAATAATTAAAATTAAACATTTAAATTTACAAAAATAAAAAAAATTGTTCAACCAAAAATGAAAATTCTGTGATCATCAACTCGCCTAATGTCACTCAAAATACTCATGTTTGTACTTTGGAAATAATCAAAAAGAGTTATTTTGCAAAATGTCCAGGCTGCTCTTTTCCACTTAATGGACGTGAACAGAGAAGTAGCCCATAAAATTTGTGAGAGTTACATTTAAAGCTTTGTGTCAAAAACTGACCTTAAATTTAAGTCATTAATGGCAGAAACATCTTTAATTCTATACGTGTATGTATCGTTACCACTTACAGTACATTGTATGCACAAAGACAAATGATAAATCAGTATGGAGTTCCACAGAACAAAAACATGTTTTGAGCAACATTAGGATTATTACATAGACTTTAAAAAAAAAAAAGACTGACCAATATGGGTTTTTCCAATGGCTGATGTAGATACTAAAGTTCAGAGCAACCAACAGCCAATGTATAACATAATTTACCACCAGCAATTGAGATGAAGACAAAATTCCTCTAATGAAAACTTATTAACTAACACAGCTTATTATTAACTAACACAGCTGTCAGTAGATTGAAATCAACCAAGCAGACATGAACAACTGATGCAAATAATCTGAAAATGCACAATTACCGGCAGATCACTTGGACTAAAAAAAGCTGCACTTTTTTTTTTGTCTAATCAATCCCTCCAATGTCATTGTCAAGCGGTAAAGGTGTAGGTACAATCATTGCAAACTGAATGCTTAGATATCACCAAAAATAGACCAACACAGCCCAGAATTGTTTTTAGGCATTTTCCCACCTTGTTGTCTTTGACATAAAGTGCTAGCATCTCCTCTCGGCCATAACGGTACTCGGCCAACTTGTACTTTGGCATAGCAGGAGAGGCAGGAGGGGAAGACACACTGCCTCCACTGGAAAGTGCACGGAGCCTGAGAGAGACATAAAAATCAGATCAAAAGAGATAGAGCAGCAACAATGTGAAAGCTTCATTGAGAAATGCTCTAATTCTGGCTACCATTCAAGGGCAGCCCTGTCAATGTCGACTCTACATCCTCCTTTATTTAGAATCTCTCACTCCCCTTTTCCAAAGAAATGGTGCTGAAGCGTGGGCTGATGCTCGGGTAGGGGAAACACTCTTAAGAACTAAAAAAGCTAGAAGTTATGCCCAATAAATCCATATTAATCAATTTACATATACACTACGGTTCAAAATTCTATTCATCAAAGAATCCTGAAAAAAGTTATTTTCCACAAAAATATTTAGCAGTACAACTGTTAATACATTGATAATATTACAAAAATGTTTTCAAGCTGCACATCAGCATATTAGAATGATTTCTGAAGGATCATGTGACACTGAAGACTGGAGTAATGCCATCACAGGAATACCTTTGAAAATACTTTCTTTATTATTAAAAAAAAAAAAAAGTTAATTCAAAACAAAACCGAATCTTACTGACCCCAAACTTTTGAACAGTAGTGTTTATACTTGTATAATATTTAATTTTAGACAAACAGGAAAATCAAGGGGCTGGAGTTGCTGTGTCAGATACTGTATATAGCAACTGTGCTTATAGTGTAAATAACTCTGCTGATTATACTGGGAGTGATCTGGTTTTGTTGGGTGTCAGAATCCCCAGAGTTATTTGTTTTGACAACTTTACTTGGTGCTGACATTGTCTCGCCCCCGGCATCTGATGTTAGTAGTTCCTTGTTCGAGCCCAGCAGCTTTTAGGGGCCAGTGCAAAGTTGTTTTTCCTGACCGAAACCACTTTTCAGCGCTGGAAACATGTGAAACGGAACCGGCTGAGGCACTTTGTTCAGAGCTGTGGGTGGCTTTGTAAACTTTACATAAATAATACCCCGCTGAGATAAGCTGATGAAGAAGGCTTTGAGGAAGCATACCACCCCCTGCATTGTACATGTCAAACTCAGGAATTCACTTTTGTTGGCCGAGGACCAACTATGCACAGAAGAGCCTTAGTTCAGCAGAGGACCACGCCTAACGGTTTAATTTCTGCATTATCATTTTGTGTGTGCCAAGAGGAGATACAGGGAGAGAAGGGGGTTGGGAAGAAGGGAAGGATGAGAGAGAGAACACCAGAGTTATTTGTTTTGACAACTTTACTTGGTGCTGACATTGTCTCGCCCCCGGCATCTGATGTTAGTAGTTCCTGGTTCGAGCCCAGCAGCTTTTAGGGGCCAGTGCAAAGTTGTTTTTCCTGACCGAAACCACTTTTCAGCGCTGGAAACATGTGAAACGGAACCGGCTGAGGCACTTTGTTCAGAGCTGTGGGTGGCTTTGTAAACTTTACATAAATAATACCCCGCTGAGATAAGCTGATGAAGAAGGCTTTGAGGAAGCATACCACCCCCTGCATTGTACATGTCAAACTCAGGAATTCACTTTTGTTGGCCGAGGACCAACTATGCACAGAAGAGCCTTAGTTCAGCAGAGGACCACGCCTAACGGTTTAATTTCTGCATTATCATTTTGTGTGTGCCAAGAGGAGATACAGGGAGAGAAGGGGGTTGGGAAGAAGGGAAGGATGAGAGAGAGAACCTTACAGAAACACGGTAAAAGTAGAGAGCAGTGCTGAGGAAAAATCCTTTAAATTTAATAAACTGAATGGTACGATACCATTTTGAAGCTCACTACATTGAAGTGATTTAGGAAGGGAATACATTTTCAAAAACAGAGCTTTGGGCTGTGTGACAAAAGATAATAGGGCCTTTCGCACCGCAGGAACCTTTTCATAGTACCAGAACTAATTGTGGAACTACCCACTTTTCGGCGTGTTCGCACCGCCGGAACTGGGTGCGATTTTAGTACCGGACTGCCTTTTTTGAGAACCAAATTAGCTCCTACTCCGGAGCAGGGTCTAACCAGCACAACTGGTACTAATCGTGACGTAAGTAGACATTGATTGGCCAAACGCATACTTTATAATAAATAAATTAATAAAAAAAATTTTTTTAAAAACCCTAGTTCAGGATTTCCAATACAACACATACTACCAACATAAAGATTGGGTTCAGTAAGATTTTATTTTATTTTTTTGTATGTTTTTGAAAGACGTCTCTTATGCTTACCAAACCTGCATTTATTTGATCAAAAACACAGTAAAACTGTAACATTGCGAAATGTTACTGCAATTTAAAGTAACCGTTTTCTGTTTTGATACATTTTAAAATGCAATTTATTCCCATAATTTTCAGCAGCCATTACTCCAGTCTTCAGTGTCACATGATCCTTCAGAAATCATTTTAATACGCTGATTTGGTGCTAAGGAAAACATGCAATATTATTATTATTATCAGTGCTAAAAACATCTGTGCTGCTAAATATTTGAGGAAACTGTGATTTCAGGATTCTTTGAAAAGGCAAAAAAAGAGAACATTACAAATGTCTTAACTGTCACTTTTGATCAATTTAATGCTACCTTGCTGAATAAAAGTATTCATTTATTACAAAAAAAAACAAAAAACATCTTACCGACCCCAATCTTTTGAGTGCTAGTGAATGAGCAAAAAGACATTCTATGAGAGTGCTCGACTATCGCCTCAGAGCTACACATGCAAAACAACATGGCAAAAAATAACAACACTTATCCCTTTGCCTAAAGTAGCTTACTACAGGAAAAGGTAGTGAGATAGTACTTCTTGCATTTAATTTCTCCGACAATGACAAAGAATGGAAGAGAAAATTCCATTTTCTCTGGACAGTGAAAAAAAAGGACAGTGATAAAAAAACATTTACGAGGAAAAGAGGAGAAAGAAAATTAAGTGAGATCTGACAACAAGAGAAGGAGACACAGAAATAGAAAGGAAAGGATTTTACCATTCTGGGCCAAAGTTAAGTGTTTCAGCAGTCATATTCTTCCTTCCTTCTCAGAGGTGAAAGTCTACAAACAGAAATACCTGAATGAGAGTATGCAACACACTGAAACATGCTGCAAGCATACTTCTGTTCATTAGCACACACAGATTATTTTATTACATTGCAGTGTAATTAGGGCTGAACAAATTTGGAAAATAATCGATTACGATTTAATATGCAATTATTTTTTAAAGCTGTATTATTCAACAAAGACAAGCTATAAATCATTGTATAGTATGATACAATATTAGATAGATTAAACAAATGTTATTTTCTGTAGGCCAGGCCTATATGTTACGATGAAATTAGGTGATGCATGAATTGATATGACATTTTTATTTAACAACTACAATCACAGTATATTGACTGATTTGTTGAACTTCCAACCTTGTAAGCATGTAATAATTATCACAACATAAAGCACTGACAAATACGCTTGGTGTAAACATTAATATGAAAGTCAGTAACAAATCACACAAATTAAAGTAGATTGCAAAACTATAAAAACAAATCTGTTGCTTTACCACACTACTTTAGGTCATTCAAAGACACTGTAATAAACATGTAAACATGTGGACTGCACTTTTTAAACACTGTCTGTTAATTTCAAACTTTTTTGATCGTGCTCCCCTTTAAATAAATTTTTTTTTTATTTGGCGCCCCCTCCCCCCATCCCATCTCAGACTACCAAATAATGACGGTATATTATGTTTATATACTATGGTATAAACTAGAGGTCGACCGATTCATCGGGTTTGCCGATTAATCGGCACCGATAGTTGATTGGCGGAACTATTGGTTATCGGCAAAAATCAATGCCGATAGTTTTCCGGGTTGCGTCCGTTGCTGGAGTGGCTGAGAAGGGTCCACTGCCATTATACAGTACGAGAGCGGCCTCTAGAGGCGGAAATCACTAACAGCACGTGTTGTTTGTTTTGACACGTGACATTGCGCGCTGCACAGAGCAGGAAACTTCAAACGTGCATTTAAATGCAGCCGACAGAAAATCCTGCCGCGGAACAGAGCGCCATGCACATATTTTTCCCATTAAATTACATTATATTTGTCCCAAATCATTGTTAATGTACGTAATGACTTCACCCTAGGCTATAAATTATGTATTGTGCTCGTTCTGTGGCTCTAATACAGTCTTTATGCCTCATATAGAGAGCTGTAATACAGATCGCACTTTCTCTTTGCTCTGTTTTTTTTCTAACACCGAACTTCAAACTCATTTATGCCACATTGTTCATTCTTGAAGCAAACTTATGTCGGTTTTGTGATTAAATAATTTTTTTTTTTTTTTGATTAGATAATCATGCAGTGTTCTAAAATAGAAGCAAATAAAGTGTGAGAGTACACATACAATATCAATAACATATGTAATTTTAATGCTATGGCCTTGTGTATATATTTAAAGATGGCCATCTTTAAGCATGACAGTTGAAATTAAATGGTAATACTTTACAGTAAGAGTCCTTTTGTAATATTAATGAAAGCTGTAAAAGTATTGTTCCTAGTGT
>NW_015505406.1:566733-570147 GCF_001515645.1 Sinocyclocheilus grahami
GCTAGTGAATGAGCAAAAAGACATTCTATGAGAGTGCTCGACTATCGCCTCAGAGCTACACATGCAAAACAACATGGCAAAAAATAACAACACTTATCCCTTTGCCTAAAGTAGCTTACTACAGGAAAAGGTAGTGAGATAGTACTTCTTGCATTTAATTTCTCCGACAATGACAAAGAATGGAAGAGAAAATTCCATTTTCTCTGGACAGTGAAAAAAAAGGACAGTGATAAAAAAACATTTACGAGGAAAAGAGGAGAAAGAAAATTAAGTGAGATCTGACAACAAGAGAAGGAGACACAGAAATAGAAAGGAAAGGATTTTACCATTCTGGGCCAAAGTTAAGTGTTTCAGCAGTCATATTCTTCCTTCCTTCTCAGAGGTGAAAGTCTACAAACAGAAATACCTGAATGAGAGTATGCAACACACTGAAACATGCTGCAAGCATACTTCTGTTCATTAGCACACACAGATTATTTTATTACATTGCAGTGTAATTAGGGCTGAACAAATTTGGAAAATAATCGATTACGATTTAATATGCAATTATTTTTTAAAGCTGTATTATTCAACAAAGACAAGCTATAAATCATTGTATAGTATGATACAATATTAGATAGATTAAACAAATGTTATTTTCTGTAGGCCAGGCCTATATGTTACGATGAAATTAGGTGATGCATGAATTGATATGACATTTTTATTTAACAACTACAATCACAGTATATTGACTGATTTGTTGAACTTCCAACCTTGTAAGCATGTAATAATTATCACAACATAAAGCACTGACAAATACGCTTGGTGTAAACATTAATATGAAAGTCAGTAACAAATCACACAAATTAAAGTAGATTGCAAAACTATAAAAACAAATCTGTTGCTTTACCACACTACTTTAGGTCATTCAAAGACACTGTAATAAACATGTAAACATGTGGACTGCACTTTTTAAACACTGTCTGTTAATTTCAAACTTTTTTGATCGTGCTCCCCTTTAAATAAATTTTTTTTTTATTTGGCGCCCCCTCCCCCCATCCCATCTCAGACTACCAAATAATGACGGTATATTATGTTTATATACTATGGTATAAACTAGAGGTCGACCGATTCATCGGGTTTGCCGATTAATCGGCACCGATAGTTGATTGGCGGAACTATTGGTTATCGGCAAAAATCAATGCCGATAGTTTTCCGGGTTGCGTCTGTTGCTGGAGTGGCTGAGAAGGGTCCACTGCCATCATACAGTACGAGAGCGGCCTCTAGAGGCGGAAATCACTAACAGCACGAGTTGTTTGTTTTGACATGTGACACTGCACGCTGCACAGAGCGGGAAACTTCAAACATGCATTTAAATGCAGCCGACAGAAAATCCTGCCGCGGAACAGAGCGCCATGCACATATTTTTCCCATTAAATTACATTATATTTGTCCCAAATCATTGTTAATGTACGTAATGACTTCACCCTAGGCTATAAATTATGTATTGTGCTCGTTCTGTGGCTCTAATACAGTCTTTATGCCTCATATAGAGAGCTGTAATACAGATCGCACTCTCTCTTTCCCTTCGCTCTGTTTTTTTTTTAAACACCGAACTTCAAACTCATTTATGCCACATTGTTCATTCTTGAAGCAAACTTATGTCGGTTTGGTGATTAAATAATACTTTTTTTTTTTTTGATTAGATAATCATGCCGTGTTCTAAAATAGAAGCAAATAAAGTGCGAGAGTACACATACAATATCAATAACATATGTAATTTTAATGCTATGGCCTTGTGTATATATTTAAAGATGGCCATCTTTAAGCATGACAGTTGAAATTAAATGGTAATACTTTACAGTAAGAGTCCTTTTGTAATATTAATGAAAGCTGTAAAAGTATTGTTCCTAGTGTGTTTATTTCAACATTTACTATTACTAATAGGTGTATTGTGCTCTTTCTGTGGCTCTAATACAGTCTTTATGCCTCATATAGAGAGCTGTAATACAGATCGCACTTTCTCTTTGCTCTGTTTTTTTTCTAACACCGAACTTCAAACTCATTTATGCCACATTGTTCATTCTTGAAGCAAACTTATGTTCGTTTGTCGACCTCTAGTATAAACATTATGAAAAAATTAATGCTTTTTTAATAGAAAAAAACCTTACAGGAGAAAAAAACACCTGTATAACTTGAAACATTGAAAAATAAAGAGAATAACTTATTATTATTCTCCCTGTTATTTTTTATTTTTTTTGTGGGTTTCCTTAGAGCCCAACCGATATAGCGTTTTGCCGATATTATCGGCCGATATGAGCCTGTCGCTGATATATCGTATCGGCAAATATGCCGCGCGACCTCTAGTATAAACATTATGAAAAAATTAATGCTTTTTTAATTAAAAAAAACCTTACAGGAGAAAAAAACACCTGTATCACTTGAAACATTGAAAAATAAAGAGAATAACTTATTATTATTCTCCCTGTTATTTTTTTTTTTGTGTGTGGGTTTCCTTAGAGCCCAACCAATATAGCGTTTTGCCGATATTATCGGCCGATATGAGCCTGCCGCTGATATATCGTATCGGCAAATATGTCGCCGATATGAAAATAATTTTTTACAGAACATATAACGCAGATAAAATGCTTAAAATGAAATGGTGTAATTACTTAGTTTGTCCAGCAGAGCGCACTCTATTGTTTGCTACTGGCGACCTGGATGAAAAGCTTTAAAGCTTATGTCTATGGAAAACCATTGAAACTTTGAACGGCCATATCTCCGTAACGGTGCAGCGAATCCGCACCAAATTCGGGGAATCCCTTCAGCTTGAGGAACCCTCTCGAATGCGAATCAAGTGTACGTCTAGAGGCCTGCTTTTGAATGAGACCACCCCCGCGTCGGTAGCCCCCCGGCATTCAAGAGGGCTCCTCGAGCTGAAGGGATCCCCCGAATTTGGTGGAGATCCGCCGGCGCATTCGCGAGATGGTGACACCAGTCAACACCTTCACTTCAGTAAGGAGGTCTCTTGGTTCAGGCAGCAGCATTCAAGCGTGGTCTTATTCGACCGTAAGTGCCCTGCGAAGTGGACTTCACATGAAATTCCGCCATGATTCCAGTTCCAAGGGAACGTACACGTTACATTCAAAGGGCATTAAAGTGCGCGAGACGTGAATTTATATTGTATTTATTTACAGAGGTATATTATGTCACTCTTCACACTTCTCTAGTAAGTTTTGTCTGCGTGTGAAGACAGTAGCGTAAATCTGTGAATCAATGTTCCGAAGTGAAATAAACTTCAGCGGAATAAAGTTGAATGGAATTGAATTGAATTAAAGTTGAATAAACTTCAACTTTACTGTTCAGTGCACTGATGTCAGAATCATTTTGGATAGTAAAGTTTATTGTTAAATGCCCTGCCTCCATTACGTATCT
>NW_015505406.1:570795-572469 GCF_001515645.1 Sinocyclocheilus grahami
ACCAGTCAAATGTTTGGACACACGAATGGGAAAGTGTCCAAACTTTTGACCGGTACTGTACTATAATATAATATACACAAAGAATATCGGCCGATATATCGATATTACCCTACCTGCGTCTGTGCGTCTCTCCAGTAGGCTATTTAATCTATTTTATTAATAAAAGTCACGGGGCAGCATTCTCAAGAAGTTTGTGTTCTCCTGAACGTTTGTACACGTGTGCAGCGCGATCTCCGATCTCACAAACCAAAATAATAGGCATGATTTTCTCAGGCCACATGTAAAATCATATGAATTATTATAAAGATTATTAAAATGAATACGTATGGATGACAGTTGATTACAATATTTCAGTTTATTTCCATCATTAGTAACAGTTTCCCCTGTGGGACAAATACAGTTAATATTAGTCATATATTAATAATAGGCTACTTCATTAACTTTGTTATTTACTATCCCTGTTGTAGTATTATTCATAAGAAAAAAACAACAATATTTTTTTTTCACCATGTTTCCAAATTCTCTACCCCAGGTCCAAAAGAAATGTAAAGAATGTACAAACTGAAAACATTAAATACTTTTGCAATCTATTTCCATTTGTTATTTTCAAAAGAGAAATACTGTCATGGATGTTTACAGAGCAGAGGTCACCTTTTTTAATTTCAATGGGAGAGATAGACTTTTGTTTGTCTTTTATTTATTATTATTTTGTGCTGTATTGTTGGTTACTGTGTTATTTCTGTTTCAAAAGCCAGCAATAAATAACACTTTAATAACTAAAGAGTGTTCATGTGATTTTATGCATTAGTAATGTTGGGAAATGAATAAATGCATAATAATCGTCATAATCGTGAAACCGTGATTATTCCTCAGACAATAATCGTACCAACAAAATCTATAATCGTTGCATCCCTATTTACTAGTGATGTTTCGTTCGTGAATGAATCATTCTTTTTGAACAAATTTTTTAGGTGAACGAATCGTTCTCGTAATCCATTGACTCATATTTCTCATTCATTGAAATTCCTCCTTCCAGAGTAGCGCGGCGCTATTGGCAGCGCATGCGCAGATCAGTGAACCGGGTAGCTCTGTGGACTGTTTCATCCTGTCAAAGAATGACTAAACCTCGAGCCAATAGCCTTCGAGTTTGAGATGTGACGGAGCATGTGATTTGTTGATTGTAGTGAACGAATACACCCTTCACTGAACGAGTTTCTTTTGAGTCTGAACGAGATCGAGAGATCTTCTCGTTCGTGAACATAATGACTGAACTGGTACATGTCGTTCGTGAACGAGTTGAATGAACTGCTACATCTCGTTCATGAATGAAATGACCGAACTGGTACATATCTCGTTCGTGAACGAAATGAATGAGAGTGTACCTGCTCAGTCGGTCATTTAGCATGTCAATCTCGATCAGCAATCAGCAGAAAGCAGATGCAAAGCGCAGTTATAGGTACTGTGCACATATGCTTGTTTATATAGTCATATTTAGCATACAGAACATAACTCCATGTTTAATCCCCGATTTATGAATGTGTAATTGTCTGACCAAACAATTAAAATGTTAATTATGCAAGAAAACCTTGTGCTTTGGTCATCTGAACAACTTATTTAGACTTTATTTATTTAATGAGTAGATTATGCACACATTTTAATAAAGCCAAATCAGGT
>NW_015505406.1:574363-574921 GCF_001515645.1 Sinocyclocheilus grahami
AACTGAAAACATTAAATACTTTTGCAATCTATTTCCATTTGTTATTTTCAAAAGAGAAATACTGTCATGGATGTTTACAGAGCAGAGGTCACCTTTTTTAATTTCAATGGGAGAGATAGACTTTTGTTTGTCTTTTATTTATTATTATTTTGTGCTGTATTGTTGGTTACTGTGTTATTTCTGTTTCAAAAGCCAGCAATAAATAACACTTTAATAACTAAAGAGTGTTCATGTGATTTTATGCATTAGTAATGTTGGGAAATGAATAAATGCATAATAATCGTCATAATCGTGAAACCGTGATTATTCCTCAGACAATAATCGTACCAACAAAATCTATAATCGTTGCATCCCTATTTACTAGTGATGTTTCGTTCGTGAATGAATCATTCTTTTTGAACAAATTTTTTAGGTGAACGAATCGTTCTCGTAATCCATTGACTCATATTTCTCATTCATTGAAATTCCTCCTTCCAGAGTAGCGCGGCGCTATTGGCAGCGCATGCGCAGATCAGTGAACCGGGTAGCTCTGTGGACTGTTTCATCCTGTCAAAGAAT
>NW_015505406.1:575002-584881 GCF_001515645.1 Sinocyclocheilus grahami
GTTTCTTTTGAGTCTGAACGAGATCGAGAGATCTTCTCGTTCGTGAACATAATGACTGAACTGGTACATGTCGTTCGTGAACGAGTTGAATGAACTGCTACATCTCGTTCATGAATGAAATGACCGAACTGGTACATATCTCGTTCGTGAACGAAATGAATGAGAGTGTACCTGCTCAGTCGGTCATTTAGCATGTCAATCTCGATCAGCAATCAGCAGAAAGCAGATGCAAAGCGCAGTTATAGGTACTGTGCACATATGCTTGTTTATATAGTCATATTTAGCATACAGAACATAACTCCATGTTTAATCCCCGATTTATGAATGTGTAATTGTCTGACCAAACAATTCAAATGTTAATTATGCAAGAAAACCTTGTGCTTTGGTCATCTGAACAACTTATTTAGACTTTATTTATTTAATGAGTAGATTATGCACACATTTTAATAAAGCCAAATCAGGTTTTGTAACAAGTGAATACGTTCGTTAACTTAAGACAACACATAAGACACTCTTTTTTGTCACCTGCTGGCGTAATTATGTAATATGAAGAAATGGTCACTGAACGAATCAGTGAACGAATCTGACTAAATCATTTTGGTGAACGAACTGAAAATGAACAAATCTCTTGAAAGAATCAATTTCCATCACTACTGTTTACTGTTTTATTTCTTTTCTTTTTCTGCTGATGGCCCGTGCCCCCCTGCAATACTCGTGCGCCCCCCCTGGTGGGCACGCCCCACACTTTGAAAACCACTGCTTTAGACAGACTTTAGATAAATAAATAAGAATATTACCTTATTATATATATTATTTTAAGGTCGAAGTCTATGGTATTACATCTCTGAAACAATTCTGCGCGCAAAAGATCCTATTTTGAGCACACAAAAGAGCGTTTTGTGGAGAAAATGTTTGTCTCGCAAAGAAGAAAGTATTTTGAGAGCACGAAAATCAATTTTGCATTTAAAATAAGTTTTTGGATGTGTGCAGACCTTCTCTTTTGCGCATGCAACGTTTCACTAGCTTGCTCACCTGATGCCCTCCCTCAGTGCTCTCTCAATGCCAACGGCTCGCTTGCTCAACACAACCCAGCGTTACAATATTCCATAATTCCAGCCAATCAGAGACGAGGCTGCTAAATTCTGATTGGCTGCCTTGACAACCATTCACAACATTTTTTGCATTACCAGGACAGCAGAAGAGGAAAAATACTATCAAAAAGTTGATATTCTGATTATATTTTTTTCCAAGCACCCAAGCACATTTCCAAAAAGCATCAATCTTAATAACTACTATTAATCTTGTATTTAATCATTTATAATTGATATATAATTATATAATTATGCTGGAAGTGAAAAATGTCTTATATTCAGGTGTGCATAATTATTAAGCAGTTACTGTGTTATTTCTGTTTCAAAAGCCAGCAATAAATAACACTTTAATAACTAAAGAGTGTTCATGTGATTTTATGCATTAGTAATGTTGGGAAATGAATAAATGCATAATAATCGTCATAATCGTGAAACCGTGATTATTCCTCAGACAATAATCGTACCAACAAAATCTATAATCGTTGCATCCCTATTTACTAGTGATGTTTCGTTCGTGAATGAATCATTCTTTTTGAACAAATTTTTTAGGTGAACGAATCGTTCTCGTAATCCATTGACTCATATTTCTCATTCATTGAAATTCCTCCTTCCAGAGTAGCGCGGCGCTATTGGCAGCGCATGCGCAGATCAGTGAACCGGGTAGCTCTGTGGACTGTTTCATCCTGTCAAAGAATGACTAAACCTCGAGCCAATAGCCTTCGAGTTTGAGATGTGACGGAGCATGTGATTTGTTGATTGTAGTGAACGAATACACCCTTCACTGAACGAGTTTCTTTTGAGTCTGAACGAGATCGAGAGATCTTCTCGTTCGTGAACATAATGACTGAACTGGTACATGTCGTTCGTGAACGAGTTGAATGAACTGCTACATCTCGTTCATGAATGAAATGACCGAACTGGTACATATCTCGTTCGTGAACGAAATGAATGAGAGTGTACCTGCTCAGTCGGTCATTTAGCATGTCAATCTCGATCAGCAATCAGCAGAAAGCAGATGCAAAGCGCAGTTATAGGTACTGTGCACATATGCTTGTTTATATAGTCATATTTAGCATACAGAACATAACTCCATGTTTAATCCCCGATTTATGAATGTGTAATTGTCTGACCAAACAATTCAAATGTTAATTATGCAAGAAAACCTTGTGCTTTGGTCATCTGAACAACTTATTTAGACTTTATTTATTTAATGAGTAGATTATGCACACATTTTAATAAAGCCAAATCAGGTTTTGTAACAAGTGAATACGTTCGTTAACTTAAGACAACACATAAGACACTCTTTTTTGTCACCTGCTGGCGTAATTATGTAATATGAAGAAATGGTCACTGAACGAATCAGTGAACGAATCTGACTAAATCATTTTGGTGAACGAACTGAAAATGAACAAATCTCTTGAAAGAATCAATTTCCATCACTGCTGTTTACTGTTTTATTTCTTTTCTTTTTCTGCTGATGGCCCGTGCCCCCCTGCAATACTCGTGCGCCCCCCCTGGTGGGCACGCCCCACACTTTGAAAACCACTGCTTTAGACAGACTTTAGATAAATAAATAAGAATATTACCTTATTATATATATTATTTTAAGGTCGAAGTCTATGGTATTACATCTCTGAAACAATTCTGCGCGCAAAAGATCCTATTTTGAGCACACAAAAGAGCGTTTTGTGGAGAAAATGTTTGTCTCGCAAAGAAGAAAGTATTTTGAGAGCACGAAAATCAATTTTGCATTTAAAATAAGTTTTTGGATGTGTGCAGACCTTCTCTTTTGCGCATGCAACGTTTCACTAGCTTGCTCACCTGATGCCCTCCCTCAGTGCTCTCTCAATGCCAACGGCTCGCTTGCTCAACACAACCCAGCGTTACAATATTCCATAATTCCAGCCAATCAGAGACGAGGCTGCTAAATTCTGATTGGCTGCCTTGACAACCATTCACAACATTTTTTGCATTACCAGGACAGCAGAAGAGGAAAAATACTATCAAAAAGTTGATATTCTGATTATATTTTTTTCCAAGCACATTTTACCAATTCCAAAAAGCATCAATCTTAATAACTACTATTAATCTTGTATTTAATCATTTATAATTGATATATAATTATTCATGAAGGCTGGAAGTGAAAAATGTCTGATATTCAGGTGTGCATAATTATTAAGCAGATTTTCTTTTACATATAAAATGAGCCAAAAAAGAGATTTAACTCAGACTGAAAGTCAAAAATTATTAAATGCCCATGAGAAATATTAAAAACTAATACAATATTAGAAATTGCAAAGTTAATGCATAACCATTGGACAGCAAAATGCTCAGTGGGTCAGCAGGGTCAGTCAAAAACATGTAGAGAAGAAAAGACGCATGTTAACTGCAAAAGAATTTGGAATTAATGTGAAGAATTAGGTCTGAAATCACCAGGAACCATTTAGTCTCCAGTGCCACCATTTTCCAGAAACAGATAACCTGCTTAATAATTATGCACACCTGAATATAAGGCGTTTTTCACTTCCAGCCTTCACGAACAATAATATATAGATTATAAGTGATTAAATACAAGATTATTAAGATTGATGTTGTTTGGAATTGTTAAAATGTGCTTATGGTATGGCTTGTGGTAAAAAATATACTTAGAATATCAACTTGCATAATAATTATGCATGCACTGTATTTTTCCTCTTCTGCTGTGGAGGTAATGCAAGAAATGTTGTGAATGGTTGTCAAGGCAGCCAATCAGAATTTAGCAGCCTCGTCTCTGATTGGCTGGAATTAGGGAATATTGTAACGCTGGGTTGTGTTGAGCAAGCGAGCCGTTGGCATTGAGAAAGCACTGAGGGCAGGCATCAGGTGAGCAAGCTAGTGAAACCTTGCACGAGCAAAAGAGAAGGTCTGCACACATCCAAAAACTTATTTTAAATGCAAAATTGATTTTCGTGCCCTCAAAATACTTTATTCTTTGCGAAACGAACATTTTCTCCACAAAACTCAGATCGCGCGTGTTTCGAGGGGGGTCCACCAGTTTTTTTTTTTGGAGGGGTTCCCTAAACTGCGACTTGGCAACACTGTAGCGTGCCAACTTGATGCTTCCTCTGAAGACTGCTTAGATGTGTTTGACTTGAAGCAGCGCTGCTTAGAGGCTTATCGGTGTGTGCCATCAAAGTACTGCGAGAGCTATAAGAGAGCGTGGACGTTTCCTTATGCTTTCTCTCGTTGTACTTTGATGTCATACACCGATCGGTCTTCAAGTCGAACACACGTCATTACTCTCGCGTGTCACGTGACCGAGTGTAATCGCAGCCTCTGCGATTGAAAAATCGCGTTTTTTCATATCGCGATATAATCACAAATGCAATTAATCGTTCAGCCCTAAGTGTAATGCACACATGACTGACAGACATATCTATATATGTAAATACAGCAGTTCATGTGTTATTCTTACCCTGTCCGGGGGAGTGGCGCAGGCAAGACTAGGCTGGACCAGGTCTGGGTGAGAGGGCTGAAAGGTGTGTGTGTGTGTTTATGTGTGTGTGTATTTCAAAGTAGCCAACTTAAGAGAGAGTAGGGTTATAGCTGCCTTACTCAGGGCGTGTGTGCAGGAGAGCAGAAATACAAAAGGTCAGACACGGTAAGAGCTCTCATTCACAGCCGATGAAAACAAACAAATAAAAACAAATGGGAAACAAAAAAAAAAGAAATCAAACCCCCCTAAAATGAGTAATACCTGTTGGACTGCGAAAACTGCAGAGCTTTGATACTGACGTCTTAAATCGATCGACTACAGGAAACAAACAAAACAGTCAAAGAGACAAAAAAAAAAAAAAAGAGACGAACTTGTTGATAATACAGCTGCCAGAAGCAGTTATGACCCCAATAAGCTTCTCTCTTAAGCTTCTCTATTTGTGTGTGTCTTTTTAACTCTTTCTGTTGTACTGGCAATGCTGCATGGACCAGGTCCCAGCTGGTGACCCCCTCCTCACGCCGACAATCCCTCTCCCTCCTTTATCTGCAGGAGAAAACAAGAAATGACCACATAAAACTATAAAATAGTGTGGACTTAATGCAAGCGCTATAACTGAAACCATTAAAACCCAGAAAAGGCGCACTAGTGTTATTTCAGTATTATATATATATAATATGATATATATATATACACACATCTCATTTGTAAATCGCTTTGGATAAAAGAGTCTGCTAAATGACTAAATATATATATATAGCCCTTTATAAATGTTATTGATATTATGAATTTATTTTTATATTTTCAGTTTTCAATTTAATTTCAGTTACTTTTTTAGTAATGTTGTTATGTGATTTAGTCATGTTTACTTTTTGTTTAATATCAACATATTTAATTTTTTTTTATTGCCAGTTAGTCATTGCTTCGAATAAAATGAAAATAATGAAAATTTTAAAATGAAAATAAGAAATGCTAAATAGAATGAGTTTAAGGTTTTTATTTTATTTCAGCTTTGCTTCAATGAACAAAAATGTTTTACTAGTTTTAGTTCTAGCTTTAGTTAACTATAACAATCCTGCAGCGCACATTGCCCGACATGCTCCTGTAACAGTATCCTATCAACTTAAAGGCCAAGCGTACATGAAAATAACCTCTCTCCTTTTTAAAATATCCTGAAAGATATTTTCTTTAAGAAAAGAGACCACAAACAAACCATGCCTTAGGAAAAACACCGTAAAAAATGATCATTTGTGGCAAAGTTTACCAGAACACTATATTTTGGAAAGGGCAAGTGTGCACAACGTGTGTTTTGCAGATAGATTGAAGCGAAAATCTTTCTAGATTGGCATCTGCACTGCACAACTAGAAGAGTTACTGCAATCAGGATAGCATGGGAGATGGAAAAGAAACTCAGGGGTTTAATCAACAGCACCCACAGATGTCATTGCAACAGAAATATCTAAGCAACAGAACAAACCGTTGAGAATAAATAGTATTCACTGGGGGAGCCTGGCTCTTTAACATGAAGTACTACATTAGAATCTGTCATCTCAAGAGCAATTAAAGACACCTGTAACTTCAAAAGCACTTAGAGATGCATCAGTATGCCTGAGAGAGCTCATAATTCATCACAGGACTTAAGCATTTGCACTCATGTGAACAGCTGCCAAATAACAGCAAACCGCTCAAGTATGAAGAGATGAAATGGTTCAAATAATTGGTTAAAAAATGATTCAGCAATACTTTTTATTAGGGATGCACGATATATCGGCCACCATATCGGTATCGGCCCATATCGGCTCATTTTTTCTGTTATCGGTATCGGCCTGATAAGAAAATTTGGCCGATATCTTAAAGCCGATAAATAATGCATTATTTCCTTCAGAGACACTTCAGATGCGCGCTGTTCGTTTGCAGCCTTTTGTGCAATTGTACATTGTAATATTGTGTTTATTTGATGTATATCTGATTTATCTCATATAGAATGCGTTTGGTTAAGTTAAAAGAGCGCTTCAGTTTACCGGTGATCATCTTTAGCTCAGCACACGCAGCTCAAACAGCAGTGCACAACATTAATAACCATGATTGGGAATGTCGTGTATATAACATTCTAATGAGAACATTATTATAATAAAACGTTGTGAATTCTTTGGGTTTAGTTGCCGTGTTTCAGCGCGTTGTTATGGGAAGAGCACATCCACAACAGGATCACACATTCTGACAATAGCATGCAATAACTGCGTCATTTTGTACATATATAAGTTGTAATATTATGTTTATGTTGTATTAATATTAATCTCAGGATGCATTTCCTTGAGTTAAATAAGCTGCCAGCAAAACGCTTCAGTTTACCATGTTCATTCAGCTCTTCAGCTTCAGCACGCGCAGCTCAACGGCTGCTATTTAAAACAGTGGTATTAATTTGTTACTTTTTCAAAATCATTGATATATTATTAATAACAACAACCACTTGTATTTTTCTCTTATTATTTTCATCAACAATATGGTTTAGTAATTAAAATAATTTAATTATTGTCCGTGCAGAGGCTATTCCGTTTTATTGATCTATGGCAAGAATTTTGATTCTTTACACGTGTAATGATGTCCAGTGACTTGTTTGCATTATTTATGCATAATTTTATTTATTTGTAAGACTTTTTTATGACTAAATTTGGTAATGGGAGAGTAAAAATATTTTTAAAACGTACACCGTTCAAACTAGGCTGCTTATGTTGAAGTGTTTGGGATGTGGCTTTTAATGATGAGACCTTTTTTGTAATCAGGCTCTCAAAAAGTATATAACAATTTGGATATAGATTTATCGGCCAACATATCGGTTATCGGCTTTCAAAAATAAAGAATAATCGGTTATCGGTATCGGCCAAAATTTTCATATCGGTGCATCCCTAGGTCATCAGGTGATCCCCGACAAACACTGAATGCACTAATAAAGCCATACACAATCACAAATGCATGTTTACTTTATTAATAATGATACTAATATGCAAGTTCCACTAATAAGGGCGTTTATTGTAATTTCATGTACCATGGTTTAGTTGGTTGTAGTCTTGATTCAGTTCACAAAGTCAATACAATTTGTGTGTACATTAATTGACATATCTTAGTTTTAAAATGCTTTGACTAGTGCACATATGTGAGCATGGCGCACAAAACCAGTCTTAAGTAGCACGGGTATATTTGTAGCAATAGCCAACAATAGGCTACATTGTATGGGTCAAAATGATAGATTTTTCCTTTGTGCCAAAAAAAATCATTTGGATATTAAGTTCCGTGTTCCGTGAAGATATTTAGTCAATTTCCTACCGTAAATATATCAAAACTTATTTTTCGATTAGTAATATGCATTGCTAAGAACTTAATTTGGACAACTTTAAAGGCGATTCTCTCAATATTTCGATTTTTTTGCACCCTCAGGCAATTTTTCAAATAGTTGTATCTCAGCCAAATATTGTCCTAACAAACCATACATCAATGGAAAGCTTAATTATTCAGCTTTCAGATGCAGTATAAATAAAAATAGTTATGACTGGTTTTGTGGTCCAGGGTCTCATATTTCCACTACTTTTTATTCGAAACAATCACGCTATTCAGTTAAGTATTTTTAAAGTAACTTGACTACTCAACATACTCGAGTAAAATTCTCGATTCACTCCAAATGCTCATATGATTCTCGACTCGTTACGAATCTGACAGTTTGCGATTCAGTGAGTCAGTGAGCTGACGACTCGACAACCGTTCAGACGGAGTCAGTCCGGTTCATGAACCGATCCCATTTGTGAATCGGTTCAATCGATTCACTGAAAAGATCCGACTCAAAAGAACGAGTCGTTCCAGAATGGGACACAACTGCAAAGTACTCGCCATTAGGGCCATTTCTATTCGATGTGACGCAAACGTAATCCCAGAAACATACATTTGGCAACATACGCAAAATGTCCGCGTTCAATATTTATCGCGTGGAATGAAAACAAGCATTGAAGCAGCTCGGTGTTGTTTTAATATTGATTGGTTGAGTTTTGAGGGGCGTCGCGTGCACAGGGAGGGGGGAGTGTGCATGCATTGCCTGCACACTCCCCTGCGCACACGGCGCCCCTCCAAACTCCACTCCGCGGCTTCCTTTGGCCTTCAACCCACGGCCACAGCTGCCTTAGCAAACATACAAAACGCCTCGCAATTTAAAACAGCACTATTTATTCCCACAGACGCAAGCGCTGGCCAGTTAAAGCTCTGTTCGCACACACGCTGCCCGTCCCCTTCCAAGTTTGCATAAAACTTAATGCAACACCCATCTGCCATTAACGCTTCAGACGTTCAAGGAGAGAGAGGCACACAGTTGCTGACCGTATTTGTTACTGTCCAGTCGCCCCGTCGAACTCGACGATCTTCACTCTGGATGCATGTGCAGCTGTTTGTGTTCTGTGCTCCTCCTCGAGAATCGTGGTCCGTGTTTACAGTTGTTTGCTCTCTCTCCCTCTCCAATGATCGTTGCGTGTTGATGTCTAGTACGCTCTTGTTGTTTGTGTTTTAGGGAAGATGGCCGTCCTACTCGGGCATACCACGTGACCAGAGTGTCGCGTTGCTTTTAGAGGCGCGTGAAGATAGCGCCCCCTATCGAAAGATTCGGAACGACTGCTGGAAGTGTATTTGTACAAAATAAAAGCCACAGTGGCTAAGTGTGTGTGGACCGAAACAATCATTTAAAATAAAGAAATACATACACAAACAAGCAAAAACACATTTAAGTAAATGCTCATAGTAATTGTGCATGGTGACAGTTTTTTTTGTATTTATTTGTTTAACTATGAGTCACTTTAAACACTTTCCACACTCTCGCTGGTTTATTTAATTGACAGTGTTCATCAGTGGGCAATTCTGTTATTTATTTTATTTTTATTTTTTTTTACAAAATGTCAAAATTTTAATAGACTATCACATGTGGTGGAAAAGAAACATTTCAAACATTTTTTTTAAATAAATAGCTGACTCCTTTATCTAGCTAAGACTAACTTTACAGCATTGTGCTTAGCCTAAATACAGACAGTTCATTAACATGTTCACACTCTTTACACCCTTTTTCAGTTCATAACAGCTCTTCATTTAGACATCTTGGTAAACAGGTGCACTTCTTCTTTTATTAAGTGCAAAATTATTGCTCCAAGTTATTTAGGGCTCCAATTGATGTGTGTGTATATGTGTGTGTGTGTGTGTGTAGTATATATGTGTATATATATATATATACACACCTTGCTACGTGTACTGCGTTAGGCTAACCGAGACTTGTCATTTGCACTTATA
>NW_015505406.1:585616-589049 GCF_001515645.1 Sinocyclocheilus grahami
GTGTGTGTGTGTATATGTGTGTGTGTATGTGTGTGTGTGTGTGTGTATGTGTGTGTGCGTGTCTGTGTGTATATGTGTGTGTGTGTGTGTCTGTGTGTGTGTGTATGTGTGTGTGTGTGTGTGTGTCTGTGTGTATGTGTGTGTGTGTGTGTGTGTGTGTGTGTGTGTGTGTGTGTGTAGTATATATGTGTATATATATATATATATACACACCTTGCTACGTGTATTGTGTTAGGCTAACCGAGACTTGTCATTTGCACTTACATATTGTTGCTCTTTTGTTAGTTTTGACTGCTTTTATTGTCCTCATTTGTAAGTCGCTTTGGATAAAAGCATCTGCTAAATGACAAAAATAAAAAATAAAATAAATAAATAAACATTTCTATAGATTGTACAAATACATACAGATTGTTTATATACATTTTACAGATCTTACAGATTGTAGACAAATTGTGACAAGGCAGATAAACAGGAAGACATCAAAAGAATCAATTATGGAAACTCCACACTCTGATTATGATTGAAAACACACCACACTTTGGTTCAGAATTTATATATGTGTGTGTACTGTGTATATTTATTATGTATATATAAATACACACACATACAGTATATATTTTGAAAATATTTACATGCATGTATTTATATAATTTATATTATATATAAATATATTTAATATACCAATATAACACATTTTTCTTAAATATTTACATGCATGTGAGTGTATAATGTATACACAGTACACACACATATATTACATAAACAAAAACGTTTCTTTTGGATGCGATTAATCGTTTGACAGCACTAATAGTAATAATAATAATAATAAATGTGTAGATGGTATTTGAGTTATTAAAGTTTTTTTTTTAATGTGGTCTTCATATGTATATATAAAGAAATATATAACCATTCAAACATGTAAAAATTCCAAATATAGCATGGTTATGATTTAGTTACTTGGTGGCCTATATCAAAATACCATCCAGCATAATCACGGACTTTTACTTTGAGAATTTCGTGAATTAAATGTGTAGATGGTATTTGAGTTATTAAAGTTTTTTTTTAATGTGGTCTTCATATGTATATATAAAGAAATATATAACCATTCAAACATGTAAAAATTCCAAATATAGCATGGTTATGATTTAGTTACTTGGTGGCCTATATCAAAATACCATCCAGCATAATCACGGACTTTTACTTTGAGAATTTCGTGAATGCGCCGGTGTGGGGTTTTCCGCGAACATGGAGGCTGTTGTGTCAGATCTTGTGGCACCGGAAGATCTAAAGGTACAACATTTTATCCTTTACTTTCATGACTGTAAATCCAAAATGACATCGATGTAGTATTGATGCATGTGGCGAAATGACCGATATCAGGTTTTAATCGGCGGACGCGTTTCTACGGTACGTTACTTAATCAAAACTACAACATTGCTTATGCGTTGATTACTGTAACTCATAGACGTATAGAGTAGACCTACTGTTATACGCCTTTGCTTTTTGGATAAAATACACTTATTTGGTCAACTTATTATTGTTATCCTATTAGCTCACCTACTATTGGAATGGCATTGATTCTTGCTGTAAAAGTTAGTCTGTGGTAGTCGGCCAGGGGGAGCACGTGATCCTGACAGCAGCCATCTGCTGATCAGTGTTGCTACATTTAGCTACTTTTCAGACTACCCTAGCAACTTTTTATTCCAAAAGCACCTAGCAACAAATTTAGCCATTTAAAAAATGTATTTGGCAACTTTTGAATAAAAAAGGCACACATTTTCCATCCAAATCACACAAAAAGAGGAAACCAGAGGTGCCTAGACGTACATACATCACATGAATTAAGTTACTGCTATTTGCAGTTGTTCAATTTGATAGTAACAATAATAATTTAATAATTGTTCATTTATGATACACCTTGTTAGTAGCTTGTACCTGCGATTGTTGATCAGTTAGTACACTGTAAGAAAAATATCTAGAAAAATGGCAAAGGTACTAATAATTTTCCAGGACATTATCCGTTATCCATTACAGGGCTCTACAGTGCGAGCAAAGAAAAGTATCAGTAGAGCCCTGCATTATCTGTTATCCATTATCCGTTGTAACCCTGTAACCCGAAAATACAATCCGTAATTTAAAATGCAGGTAAAAACCTGTGATTTATTTTCTTAGAGTGTCGCATACTGACTACTAATACACTGCTTAAAACTATAATTGTTCAGAATGTGTAGTTTTACTAGTTTACTAGCTCAGTGTTTCTCAACCAGGGGTCCGTGGACCCCTAGTGGTCCTTGACGTAAGGCCAGGGGGTCCATACAAAGTATGACATTTTGTATGTTTTGACATGACATGTTCCCATGAAAGAAAAATCCAATATAGCTGCTGATATGGCCAAATACTGGACAAGTCAGCTAACTTGAATTATACGTGACTGCATTTGGTCCTCACAAATGATACATAGATGAGTCAGTTTTGTTCTGGGGGTCCTTGAGGATGGTTCTGAATTGGACTGGGGTCCAGTACGCCGAAAGGTTGAGATTCACTGTACTAGTAGCTAATAAAAAAACTTGTAATCGTTCAAAAATTAAATCGTTCAATGTTGTATATAAAACGAGTTATTTATATTTGAACGTTATATTATGCATTTATATTATTTTACGAACAAATCTAAATGAACATATAAAATATATTTTTGCTGAGATTTGATGTAGTGACGCAATTTTGCGTCGTGATTACGTAATGACGGCGTTTAGCAACTTTTAGCAACAAACCGACCTTCCTTTAGCAACTTTAGTTGGTAACACTGGATGCAGTCGAGTCAATCTGACTCTCATCAATCTATTGACAAGAATTGTTGTCTTTCAGAGGTTTGAGAAGAAGTACAACGCTGAGCTGGTGAAAGGACCCGTTTCCAAAGAAACCACTTTTGAATACGCCTGGTGTTTGATCAGAAGCAAGTACACAAATGACATTGTAAAAGGCATTCATCTATTAGAAGGTCAGTTCCTCAGTTACAGCCTTCTTGAGCTTCAGCTGTTCTTGGTTTAAAATTCTGAAAGTGATTCCTGTTTTCTTTGAACAGAACTGGTTCATAAAAGCAAAAAAGATGATCAGAGAGATTTCCTCTTCTACCTTGCTGTTGCAAACTACAGACTTAAGGTGGGTTTACATTTTTCTTATTTTGATATGTGATGGTTTCGTCACTGCTAATAAGCTTTCTTTATTTCATGACGCCATCTGTGGCATCTAGTTAAAAGAGTGTTTCTCAACTCTGTTCCTGGAAGCCCTGGTACATTGGAGTTTACTGCAATACTTTCAAAATCAAATCAGATCAATTAAATAACTTTACTGTCACGTCACCATATAAACAAGTGTAATGTGTAAACGGTTCAATACGGATACCAGACGAAGTAACTGTACAGAGGTGAATCTC
>NW_015505406.1:589127-603301 GCF_001515645.1 Sinocyclocheilus grahami
TCACCAATGTTGCATTTGTTTGATCAAAAATATAGTATAAACTGGGCTTAGAGATACTTGGATCATTTTTAATTAGTTTCCATTTAATCTCTCTCTCTTTACCACCCTACCATCGTACTCTCAGGAGTACGAGAGAGCACTGAAGTACATTCGTTCACTGCTGAAGAATGAACCACATAATAAACAGGCCCTGGAACTGGAGAAACTCATCAACAATGCTCTAAGAAAAGGTGAGATACAACAGCATTTGAACCAGAAAATGGTCTTATTAATTAGGATTTTGTGACACACTACCGTTTAAAAGTTTGGGGTCAGTGCGATTTTGTTTTTTTAAAAATTAATACTTTTATTTAGCAAGGACTCGTTCCAATATTCAAAAGTGGCAATTAACATGAATTAAAATTTCTATTTTTAAATAAATTATTTTGTTTTGAACTTTATATTCATCAAATCCTAAAAAAAAAAAAGTATAATTGTTTGCACAAAAATAGTAAGTAGCACAGCTGTTTTCAGCATTGATAATAAACCGAAATGTTTCTGGAGCAAAAAAATCAGCATATTAGAATGATTTTTGAAAGATCGTGTGGCACTGAAGACTGAAGTAATGGCTGCTGAATATTCAGATTTGCCATCACAGGAATACATTTCAGTTTTAATTATATTCACTGCCTTTCATTTGTCACAAAGAATAATTGTTCAAGATCCATTTAGAATGAGAAAGCTTGAGATGATGACTGCATGTACATGCATATCAGAATTTAGTGATTGGTAATCAGTCATGTAAATGCCACAATCATATTGCTGTTTTTCTGTTTACGACCTTTATTTTTGGATTCAGCAAATTCCAATTCCCACCCCAGGAATAAACCAGTTTTAATCAGAAACTTGTTGCATGTAACTTATTCAGAAAATCCACTGCAGTGAAGGAAGTATATGTGTCTGTGCCGCAAAACCTCCCAATTTGATGGCAATTGGTTTCATCCCATTCTTCATGATGGCAGATTTTGGGGAATGAGCGTTTCAGCATTCTTAAATTGCTTTGCCGTTCTACATCTGTAAGCTAGAACATCACGGCTTTCTCCTACCAGTCCTTGCTGCAAACTTGCATTCACTCTCTCTTCTTTTGCTGAGTTGCCACCACATGACTGCACCTGCCTTTTGACAATTGCCTGATTATTACCTTTTTATGACGGTGTTCTCAGGTGTTTTTAAAGGCGAGAAGTCCTTATTAAATTATAGACCTGGTTATATTGTCTGGTTATACCTGCAACAACCACGTTTATGGAAATATTCCAGTGTCTGTATGTGTTTAAACATAAATATAGGCCTTAAGCTGAATTTTATGTGCATGTAAACAAAACTCAAATTGATTCATCTCAACAAAGAAATCATTATTTTTTATTTTTTATTTTTTTTACATGTTCTTTTTCAGATGGCTTAGTTGGCATGGCGATCGTCGGCGGTATCGGTTTAGGTGTGGCCGGATTGGCTGGTCTTATTGGTTTGGCGGTGGCCAAAGGTGCAAAGTCCTAATATGGAGTTCCTGGCGAGCGTACTTTGATTCCGTTCCTCTCCAAAAGAGAGACTTAATGATTTCTTATAATCACATAAAACCATAAGGAGGCCTGTCTCTTTTTATTTTGCATTTTTCTGCCATGATTTTTCTGCCATGATACTATCATATTTTACCACATTTCTTTTGCTTTATGATTCTCCAGCTCTTTCTGGTATGTATAGATATGTGGGGTTGGAATAAAGCAAAAAAGAAAAATTTATGTTTTTCCTCTGAAACTTTTCATTTTTCAAAGGAAATTCAACTACAGAGGTTTGCCAAGGATTTGCAGTACAGGATAAGATGTATTGTATTAGTATGCACTTTTGGGGTTTTCTCTTTTTTAATTAAATATATCAATCTACTTACACTATAGATAATCAATATGGAACATTTTTGATAAACTACATTAAAACTGTTAATAAATTAAAAGTTGTGCTTACTGAACTTGTAAGGTGTGTTTATATGCGTTGCACGTTTGATTTGGAAGTGTCATGCACGATCAGTCTTGTAATGCATTTTCTTACAATTCATCGTTGTCAGCACCTTGTTTATTACCCAGGGGTTAACATGTGCTGTCAAGCGTTTCATCTTCCCTTCCTTGTGTGTTTCTCTGTGTGACCTTTTGTAATCTATGCTCATTTTATACTGAAACATTTGCAAAGAAAAAGCACTTTTTCCCAGTGTTTTCTTTGTCCTCCACACATTGTTAAGATGAACAAGAGACTGGAGTCAAGTCCATCATTCAACAAAACAAGGTATTTTAAGTCTGAAAGAGACTAATGAAGGGGTTTTTGAATTTTTTTGTATTTTTTAGTTGGATATGCATCATGCAAGACTTAAAATTCTTTAGTGAAAATATCTGGGAATCAAGGTGAGAAGAACATAGATTACTTTACTTTAATTTTGAATGCGGTCTGAAGCTGCTTGTTAAATAGTCACTCACAAAGTCGTTGTCCTCCGTGCATCATTAGCTCAGACGCTCTCAGATGTGGGAGTATCTCCAACATTGATTTAAGTCAACAACTATCAGGCCTTGAAAGTATAATAATAGCTGATAATGGCATTCAATTTAATGTACAATTTGTACTTCCCACATGATTCAACTAAGGGACTAATTAATTATTAATAAGGGACTTACGCACATCATCTCAGCTTTACAATGCTGGCTTTATGGTTGCCATTAGTACCATCATTTTATAACACAATATTGTGGTTACTAATTAACCGGTAAAGCAAATGATGAAAAGAAGTCTGATGCACAGGCTATTCTTTCTCCTACTTGCCTGTGTGTGGGACTTTGCTGGTGCTTTGTTCTATTGGATGTTTCCAAACTTTGTTGAGACTAATTGTAATTAGCACTAAAATACAAGCGAGAACAAACTAGTGAATTGAGATGTGAGAAAAATAAAGATTTAAGTCAAGCTCAGACTCGGACTCAGAAAAAATATGCAAAACTGTCACTGGGGCGGTACCCTTTTAAAAGTTACTAATGTGTACACTTTAGATGCTAATATGTACTTTAAGGTATTCACATTTAGCATTTAGTGATTAATAAGGAAGAAGGCTGTAGCTTTTGATACTGCTTTAGTTACAGCTTTGTACCTTTTTTCCTGAGAGTGCATTTCATCCCATGAAAGTCACATTTGTTTTGTACATCTGATTGGTTGTCATTTCTCATATTGATTTTGATATCGTAAATAGAGAATAGAATAAATATTCTATTGATGCATTTGTTTATTACAGCAAATCCAAGTAGCCCAGTTCAACTGTGCAAGTTTGATTGAAACATGTAGGGGCATTTTAGTATCAGTCAAACAATATCAATGCACAGGTTTTTCCTTGTTATTTAATAATAGTTTTTGATTCAGCTCACCTCTTGATGTTAAAGAGATCATAAAAAAGATTTACAACAGCCTGGGTTCAGAGCTCAATCATAGTTTTCTTCCTTTCCTTGTTTACACATGACAAATTTGCTTAAAGCAATTACATAACACTCTCTGTGTACAATAGTCAATTAAATATCCCCACAGTTTATTCTTGTTTACACACATCTATTATATTTGTCTTGTCCACTACCATGTCACTGTAAAAAAAAAAATCTGTGACATTTACGGTATAATACCGGCAGCTGTGGTTGCCAGAACTTCACTGTAAAAAATATGGTAGCAACATTTCAGGTTTTAAAGACTTCACAAATTCACAGTAAAATACCGTATTTCATTAACTGATGTAATGTTAATAAACCAACACATTGAAGTACTAATATCTCCTTTGAACCATTGTAATGCACTGATAACCACCAAAAACTGGTGGTGATGAGAAAGTCACATGATGAACCGAAGCTCATCACAAAAAGCTTTTCTACGAGCTGAGGAGGACAATATTTATATATAGAAAGTGCACACAGTGTCATTCACACAAACACTAAACCCCATCATGCTGACACACATGATACTGAAATAATGCAATAAACATTAATTTAACAACATTAGATGTAAGATTAAACCCTAATGTACACACCTGATAAGAAGAAACATGTTATTTCAACAAAAAAACAACAACTATGAAGTGTCATGCTGGGAATTCTGGGAGTGTCAATTTACGGTTTTTCACTGTAAATTATACAATGACTATTTTTAACAGCATTTTACTGTAAAATTACGTTAAATGTAATTACATTTATTCACCGAATATATTATGGAAACTTACTTATAGTCTTTTACTGTTCAAATCCCAATAATTTTTTACAGTGTACCCAAATTACACCCATGATTCAATCCTGCTCCTGAAAATCAGCCTTCCTACAGAGACGACAAACATATTTTTACCAGGTAGTCTAATGTGTTCGATTTTACATGACACTATGACAATTAAATTACACAATCTTATTTAAACACAGCAAACTTGGCAAGGATCCTACTCTCAGAAAAACCAATAATTTTTACAGTGTACCCAAATTACACCCATGACTCAATCCTGCTCCTGAAAATCAGCCTTCCTACAGAGACGACAAACATATTTTTACCAGGTAGTCTAATGTGTTCGATTTTACATGACACTATGACAATTAAATTACACAATCTTATTTAAACACAGCAAACTTGGCAAGGATCCTACTCTCAGAAAAAAAAGGTACAAAGCTGTCATTGGGGCGGAACCTTTTCAAAAGGTATACTTTTGTTCCGTTTAGGTACTAATATGCACACTTTAGGTACTAATATCTACCTTTAAGTTACCAAAATGGACCCTTTAGGTACAAAGGTGTACGTTTTGAAAAGGTACTGCCCCAGTGACAAGCTTTTTTACTTTTCTTTTTTTTCTGAGAGTGAGAGCTGAATTAACCCTGCCGAGTTTGCAGTATGTGTTAGAGCAGGGTTTGAACTGAGTATAGATTTCCACGTTCAGGATTCAGCATCACTGCAAAAAGTCTGCTTTCTAACAGAGCTATTTTATGAGCTCTTTTTATGGTCCCCATAAACGTCAGATCATTGAAAGTGTCATCATCGGTTTTAGGAGATGCATAACCATGAGGGAAAACTATTGTGTTTGTTAAGGAACCATTAAAGTTGACTTATAGCAATAGTCAAGCAAGCTAGTCATAAACCTGACCTTTAAAACCGAGAACAATCATCTGCTTATCACACGCAAACAATTCAACAGCGGCAGCACCTAGTCAAACTTTTGTCCTCTCATTGCTCACGTTACATGTGAAAGAGTTAAACATTCTTTATTATCAACATATATTTGTTACATTAACACATTATAAAAAGCAATGAAATCAAATTGTAGATGATGATGTATTTTAATGCATTATATTTATGTATGTATTTATAGACAGGCGACAGATGGACAGATAGATAGACAAACAGACGGACAACAGACAGACAGATGGACGGACGGACGGATAGATAGATAGACATACAGACGGATAGATAGACAGACAGATGGACGGATGGATAGATAGACAGACAGAGAGACGACAGACGGACAGATAGATAGACAGACAGACAGACGACGGACGGACGGATAGATAGACGGACGGACGGACAGACAGACAGATAGATAGATAGACAGACAGACGACAGACAGACGAACAGATGGATGGATAGATAGACGGACGGACGGACAGACAGACAAACGGACGGACAGATAGATAGACAGACAAACGACGGACGGATGGATAGACGGATAGACAGACAGACAGACAGACAGACGACGGACGGACGGACGGATAGATAGATGGACGGACGGACAGACAGACAGATAGATAGATAGACGAACGGACGGATGGATAGATAGACAGACAAACGACGGACGGACGGATAGACAGACAGACAGACAGACAGACGACGGACGGATGGATGGATAGATAGATGGACGGACGGACTGACAGACAGATAGATAGATAGACAGACAGACAGACAGACAGACGACGGACGGACGGACGGATAGATAGATGGACGGACGGACAGACAGACAGATAGATAGATAGACGAACGGACGGATGGATAGATAGACAGACAAACGACGGACGGACGGATAGACAGACAGACGACGGACGGATGGATGGATAGATAGATGGACGGACGGACTGACAGACAGACAGATAGATAGATAGACGGACGGACGGACAGACAGACAGACAGACGGCGGACGGACGGATGGATAGATAGACGGACGGACGGACAGACAGACAGACAGACGGCGGACGGACGGATGGATAGATAGACAGACAAACGACGGACGGACGGATAGACAGACAGACAGACAGACGACGGACGGACGGATGGATAGATAGATGGACGGACGGACTGACAGACAGACAGATAGATAGATAGACAGACAGACGAACGGACGGATGGATAGATAGACGGACGGACGGACAGACAGACAGACAGACGAACGGACGGACAGATAGATAGACAGACAAACGACGGACGGACGGATAGACAGACAGACGACGGACGGACGGATGGATAGATAGATAGATGTGGAGTGTTACCGGCAGTGTTGGGGGTAATATATTACAAGTAACGCAAGTTACGTAATCAGATTACTTTTTTCAAGTAACTAGTAAAGTAACGCATTACTTTTTAATTTACAAGAGAATATCTGAGTTACTTTTTCAAATAAGTAATGCAGACAGACGGACAGACAGACAGACAGACGAACGGACGGACAGATAGATAGACAAACGACGGACGGACGGATAGACAGACAGACAGACAGACGACGGACGGATGGATAGATAGATGGACGGACGGACAGACAGATAGATAGATAGATAGACAGACAGACGAACGGACGGATGGATAGATAGACGGGCGGACGGACAGACAGACAGACAGACGAACGGACGAACAGATAGATAGACAGACAAACGACGGACGGACGGATAGACAGACAGACGACGGACGGACGGATGGATAGATAGATAGATGTGGAGTGTTACCGGCAGTGTTGGGGGTAATATATTACAAGTAACGCAAGTTACGTAATCAGATTACTTTTTTCAAGTAACTAGTAAAGTAACGCATTACTTTTTAATTTACAAGAGAATATCTGAGTTACTTTTTCAAATAAGTAATGCAAGTAACTTTTTTTTTTCAATTTATTGACTGACAGCTCTCCTGTCCCCATGTTGAGAGAAATCAGAAGATGTTACTGTAGTTCTAAAATAAATATGAATATGCATTAATTCGTCTAAAAAAATACAACACAGTTTCAGTATTCCTCAAAATGAATAAAAATAATCCAATTCAGAATATGACGCAAACCTGCAATAATTAAATGTTAAACAACACAAATATCCTTTATGTATTTAATCCTATTCTATAAAGCAATGTCTTTACTTCTGACCTTCGATGATCCAGTTCAACTGTACTAATAAGCACAAGTTACTCTAGACGAACATTTGTGTCTTTTTTTATTGCTTAAGTGTGTTGAAATTTTCTTCTTCTGCATTCTACTGTATGGATGTAAATGTACTTTCCCTTCAGCCTGAGGCTTATTCATTTCACTTTTGGTGTGAAAAGGCTTTTATATTTGCCAAAAATATAACTTTTTTTATTTTAAAAACAAACAAGCAAGCCCTGTCCAGATTTAAAAAGTAACGCAAAAGTAACGTAACTCATTACTTTCCATAAAAAGTAACCAAGTAACGTAATTAGTTACTTTTTTATGGAGTAACGCAATATTGTAATGCATTACTTTTAAAAGAAACTTTCCCCAACACTGGTTACCGGTATGTAATTAGTACCTAAACTGGGGCAAGGAAGGACACCGGTAAACAGTGTCTGAAGTAATTGAATAAAGTAGCCTGGTCTGATGAATCGTTTTTATTTCAGGTTGGTGGTCAGGTACATGTGTTGTTTACCTGGGGAAGAGATGACAACAGGATGAGAAGAAAGCAGATTGGTGGATGCAGTGGATTGCTCTGGGCAATATTCTCCTGCGTTAAAGCTTGGATCCTAGCATTTATGTGGATGTTACTTTGACATGTTTTTTGATTATTGCAGACCACATATACCAGGTGTTTCCTAATGGCAGTGGCCTCTACACATATAGATGCATTTACTGCATTTGATCCTTTCTTTCTACATATTTTACAAAGCCATGCATTGCAACATACTTACTTCCTTTTACTGGGAATCGATTTGAGAATCAGCATGTTAACCTTCCAAGATACGGTTTGCCATTTCCAGTACTATTCACAAAATGTCTTAGTCTCACGTCAATAAAATAAGTTAATCACTTATAGGTCTTTGTACAGTAAGGATACGTGATAGTTATCTGGCTATTAATGGTGTTTGATGCTTAAAATCAGTAGGCTATGTGTTGTTCAGAGGGATTTCAGAATTATCTGGATACTTATTGTCAAATCTGAAAGTTTTAGTTATTGCTTCAGCCTCTGGTGTGTCATATTTTGTTAACATCTTTTCTTCACAGATGGCTAATTTTTCATTAAGCCATTAAACATTAATGGAAGAATTGCATGTCATGTGACGTTTTATTTAAACTTGTCGAAGATATTTGATCTTTGTAGGCATTTCTGTGATGTCATCATGTGACTAAATTCTATTTCTTGTTAATGTTGACATATAATGCAATACTTGTTTTAAAATATTGTCTGCAGTTATAGTAATCTTTTTGTAATAAATTGTTTGAATATATCATGTGTATAAAGAGTTGTAGAATCTATTTGTGACCGGTTCATTGGGTAGTAAGATGTATCTCCATAGAATTGTGAAGTACTCATATCTAGGGTATAACTATTTCATGTAAGTATTCATCTTATATGTAGTGCTGACAGTATTTTTGTTTCTTATTTATGTTTTGTTCGGCTCTGGTTTATTTATTTATTTATTTTGTGTGTGTGTGTGTTGTTTTTTTGAAAATCTAATAAAAATAAAATAAAAAAAAATATATATATCATGTGTATTAAAGGGTTAGTTCACCCAAAAATGACAATTCTGTCATTAATTACCCACAAGTGACGCAATAGAGATGAAAATGTGGAATAAAGTCGTTATTTTTGTTTTCTTTGCGCAAAAAAGTATTATCGTAGCTTCGTAACTTTACAGTTGAACCACTGATGTCACACGGACTACTTTGTCGATCATCTTGGTACTTTTCTGGACCTTGAACGTGGTAGTTACCTTGCCGTCTATGGGAGGGTCAGAGAGCCCTCAGATTTCATCAAAAATATCTTAAATTGTGTTCCAAGTCTTACGGGTTTGGAACAACACGAGGGTGAGTAACTAATGACAGAATTTTCATTTTTGGGTGAACGATCCCTTTAAGTTGAACACAATGTTTATCTTTTTTTCAACCAGAACAGTGAAGGAGTTGTTCACCATTTACCTAATCATGTCACAATGAGTTTATCTTCACTTTATTTTTATTGACCTTTGTTTACATGCAAAATGTTTAATTACGTATATGTGTCTGTAAGTCTCCTCACAAGCTTTTCAGATAAAGCAGATAAAGGCAGCAGATAAACACTGTCAACAGCTTCTTTAGTTGTTCATTTAATCACTGCACGCAGTAGTTCCCCTTTTCCCTCTTCTGATAGTGTCCTCTGAAGACAATTCCAAAACATTTTGCTAAACTTCTAGTAGCCTATTAAAATCCACTAAAACCACTAAAATCTGTTATTAATAGGCCAGATTAATGTTTGAAAGGATTTCAGAAATTTGGTTTAGTCACTGCTTGTTTAATTGACATGTTCCATATACAAACCCAATTCCAAAAAAGTTGGGACACTGTACAAATTGTGAGTAAAAAAGGAATGGAATAATTTACAAATCTCATAAACTTATATTTTATTCACAATAGAATATAGATAGCATATCAAATGTTGAAAGTGAGACATTTTGAAATGTCATGCCAAATATTGGCTCATTTTGGATTTCATGAGAGCTACACATTCCAAAAAAGTTGGGACAGGTAGCAATAAGAGGCCGGAAAAGTTAAATGTACATATAAGGAACAGCTGGAGGACCAATTTGCAACTTATAAATATTAGCATAACGCCGCCCAAATGTTCACCCAAAGAAAGAAGGTGTAACTTTTATTCTCGCTGTAGTATTGTTGCTGCCACCATGTTGTGAAGCCGCTGTGTTTCGTTGTGAAAGCGAAACACAGGATTATATCTGCTTCGTCATGCCTGGAGCTGATCCGTGCTGGTCGCTGAGGAAATAAAAAAAATGCTGCAAATAAATGCCGTCTTTCTTAACTTTACATTCATCACAAATCTTGAAATGTATGAGGTTTCCACAAAATTGTTATAAGCAGCGCACAAAATGTTTTCAGTAATGATAATAATAAATGTTTCTTGAGCACCAGATTTCTGAAGGATCATGTGACACTGAGACTGGAGTAATGCTGCTGGAAATTCAGCTTAGCCATCACAGGAATAATCACTTACCAACCCCAAAGTTTTGAACATGGATAGTTATTTCAGATATAGACAACAAATATTTTTTATTTGGAGAGAAGCTTTTTAACATTTTCTGTGGCACCGGATATTCTCACTTTGTTTAGGTGAAGTCAACAAATATCACATTTTACAGTAGGGCTGGGTTTTGACAAATTTCACAATTCGATTCGATTCTCATTCATAAGCTTGCGATTCGATTCAATATCGATTATTTTGGATATATATCAGGAACGGTACATGCCAAATTTTCTCAAGGAAAAAAAAAATCTCTCAACTAATGCTGTAAAATATACATGAGAGTCAGTTTGTACTACGTTACTATAATACTGAAGGTTAAATTTGACTGATTTGTTAAAATTACACTTAATGAAGTTTTTAAAATAATAAAGCAGCGCACAAAATGTTTTCAGTAATGATAATAATAAATGTTTCTTGAGCACCAGATTTCTGAAGGATCATGTGACACTGAGACTGGAGTAATGCTGCTGGAAATTCAGCTTAGCCATCACAGGAATAATCACTTACCAACCCCAAAGTTTTGAACATGGATAGTTATTTCAGATATAGACAACAAATATTTTTTATTTGGAGAGAAGCTTTTTAACATTTTCTGTGGCACCGGATATTCTCACTTTGTTTAGGTGAAGTCAACAAATATCACATTTTACAGTAGGGCTGGGTTTTGACAAATTTCACAATTCGATTCGATTCTCATTCATAAGCTTGCGATTCGATTCAATATTGATTATTTTGGATATATATCAGGAACAGTACATGCAAAATTTTCTCAAGGAAAAAAAAAATCTCTCAACTAATGCTGTAAAATATACATGAGAGTCAGTTGGTACTACGTTACTATAATACTGAAGGTTAAATTTGACTGATTTGTTAAAATTACACTTAATGAAGTTTTTAAAATAATAAGGTTACAATTACATAATAATATTTCTACTTCAATTTGTTTTTTTAAATATAAACATAATGGTAGCTGTTATAAAAACTTGATGGCTTTATTCAAACATAAATGAAACATTGAAGAACATTCAAATGTATAATGAATATTTTATATGGTGCATATATTTAGCAAAATGTCCCTCTCTACAGTTTATTTATCTATCTGACTAATGAGGTAAATGTGACTTGACATTGTTTACAATATTGATGTCTTTGCGCGACTGAAACACTGATTGAGCGATTACATGAGACAGGATGCGGATTGTAAAGTTGTACTTTCTTTTACCATACCTTCGGATGTTTAGTCATGTTTATTGTTTATGTGCTGAAACTTTCATCAGTTCACGTACGCCTCGCGCTGCCGCATCTGTTGAACTGAGGTGCTACAGCATTCTGTTACTCCACATTAAACAGTGCCAAAACAGCATTTGATTTATTGTATGAATACTGCAATGCAATGGACAGCATTTGAAATCTGAGACTTTGTTTCATATTAAAAGTACCAAAGCACAATGCTTATTGCCAGGGGCGTAGCCATCATTTCAGAAGTGGTCAGTTCACGTGCACCTCGCGCTGCCGCATCTGTTGAACTGAGGTGCTAGCGATCTGTTACTCCACATTAAACAGTGCCAAAACAGCATTTGATTTATTGTATGAATACTGCAATGCAATGGACAGCATTTAAAATCTGAGACTTTGTTTCATATTAAAAGTACCAAAGCACAATGCTTATTGCCAGGGGCGTAGCCATCATTTCAGAAGTGAGGGGGACAGAAATGTTTATATATATATATACAGGTGCATCTCAATAAATTAGAATGTCGTGGAAAAGTTCATTTATTTCAGTAATTCAACTCAAATTGTGAAACTCGTGTATTAAATAAATTCAATGCACACAGACTGAAGTAGTTTAACAATACACACGTTTCACAATTTGAGTTGAATTACTGAAATAAATGAACTTTTCCACGACATTCTAATTTATTGAGATGCACCTGTGTGTATATATATATATATACATTACAATATAACATTTCTGTAATCAATATAACCTACCAGTCAACAGTTTTTTAACCGTAAGATTTTTAATGTTTTATAAAGAATTATTTTCTGCTCACCAAGCCTGAATTTGTTTGATTCAAAGTACAGCAAAAGCAGTAACGTTGTGAAATATATTTACTATTTAAAATAACTGCTTTCTATTTGAATATATTTTAAAATGATTGCTGTGATCAAAGCTGCATTTTCAGCATTATTACTCCAGTCTTCAGTGCTTCAGAAATCATTATAATATGCTGCACAGACGTGTCAAGGAATTTGGCTACAGTTGTCGTATTCCTCTTGTTAAGCCACTCCTGAACCACAGACAACGTCAGAGGTGTCTTACCTGGGCTAAGGAGAAGAAGACCTGGACTGTTGCCCAGTGGTCCAAAGTCCTCTTTTCAGATGAGAGCAAGTTTTGTATTTCATTTGGAAACCAAGGTCCTAGAGTCTGGAGGAAGGGTGGAGAAGCTCATAGCCCAAGTTGCTTGAAGTCCAGTGTTAAGTTACCAAGTATTGAGTACATGTACAGTAAATGAACATACTTTCCAGAAGGCCAACAATTCACTAAAAATGTTTTTTTTTATTGGTCTTATGAAGTATTCTAATTTGTTGAGATAGTGAATTGGTGGGTTTTTGTTAAATGTGAGCCCAATTAAATCATCCCAATTAAAAGAACCAAAGACTTAAACTACTTCAGTCTGTGTGCATTGAATTTATTTAATACACGAGTTTCACAATTTGAGTTGAATTACTGAAATAAATGAACTTTTCCACGACATTCTAATTTATTGAGATGCACCTGTGTGTATATATATATATATACATTACAATATAACATTTCTGTAATCAATATAACCTACCAGTCAACAGTTTTTTAACCGTAAGATTTTTAATGTTTTATAAAGAATTATTTTCTGCTCACCAAGCCTGAATTTGTTTGATTCAAAGTACAGCAAAAGCAGTAACGTTGTGAAATATATTTACTATTTAAAATAACTGCTTTCTATTTGAATATATTTTAAAATGATTGCTGTGATCAAAGCTGCATTTTCAGCATCATTACTCCAGTCTCACATCCTTCAGAAATCATTATAATATGCTGATTTGCTTTTTTAATTATTATTATTATTATTATCAATATTTAAAACAGTTGAGTAAATTTTTTCAGGATTCTTTGATGAATAGAAAGATCCAAAGATCAGCGTTTATCTGAAATAAAAAGCTTTTGTAACATTATACACTATACCATTGAAAAGCTCAGAGTCAGTATAATTTTAATTTTTTGGGAAAAGAAATTATAGAAATGAACACTTTCATTTAGCAAGGATGCTTTAAATTGATCAAAAGTGATGATAAAGACATTTATAAAATTTTAATTTTTTTGGAAAAGAAATTATAGAAATTAACACTTTCATTTAGCAAGGATGCTTTAAATTGATCAAAAGTGATGATAAAGACATTAATAACGTTACAAAATATTTCTATTTCAGATAAATGCGGTTCTTCTGAACTTTCTAGTCATCAAAGAAACCTGAAAAAATTCTACTGTTTTCAACATCATAATAATAATAAATGTTTTTTGAGCAGCAAATCAGAATATCAGAATGATTTCTGAAGGATGGTGTGACTGGAGTAATGATGCTAAAAATGTAGCTTTGAAATCACAATAAATTACATTTT
>NW_015505406.1:604213-631397 GCF_001515645.1 Sinocyclocheilus grahami
ATCAAATAAATGCAGGCTTGGTGAACAGAAGAGACTTCTTTAAAAAACATTAAAGATCTTACGGTTTACTAACTTACTTTTGACTGGTGTATAGGCAACTTTAATTGTTAGCTTTTAATTGGCTTAGAAATCAGATAACTGCTGGACAATAACCAATAATATTGATTTGCTTATATACTACAAACACTTTTTTTTAAATCACATAAGGCAGAATAGTTTCAATACTGTAATAAATGCTCTGTCAGTTAGCACTGCATTGCTCATATACTTTATTTATTACCTGGAGATGACTTGACAAACACAAATAAACCATATTGTCGCAATCAAATCACATAATAAGGCAGAATAGTTTCAGTACTGTCAGTTAACACTGCATTGCTCATTTACTTTATTTATTACCTGGAGATGACTTGACAAACACAAATAAACCATATTGTCGCAATCGAATGTTTAATGTCTTCATGTTTCCAAACGTTTCTGTTCTTCTGAAAACAAGTGTTTTCATACAGCCATAGCTGGACGCTTTTGTCCATATTAGGAATTTCCTGGTACGACTTTCTGCAAGTATGAATGAAGCATACACTGCATGAGTGTTTAGAGCTCCATGATGTTCATCTCGCCTTATTCTGGATCTGAATAAAACATCAGATCATGCACAGACTATCCTGTCTCTTTGAATTTAAATCTATATTTATTCACACCGGCTCTTGAAAACCTCTATGCATGCACACTTGCCCGAAAAAGTGCGGGGGACGAATTTACGTGATATTAAAAGTGTGTGTGTGTGTGTGTGTGTGTGTGTGTGTGTGTGGTGGGGTGGGGGGGTTGAGTAATCTACGCCCCTGCTTATTGAGATATATTGGATGGGAAGTGCCCTTCAGTGTTCCATCCATTAACTGAAAACAGGCTAGACTAATAAATTCTTGGGATTTAAGAATCGATATCGTTCCGAAAAAATGAGAATCGATTATTATCGCGATATGGATATTTTTTACCCAGCCCTATTTTACAGTGTGCAATGTGTTTGAGTCCATGAAACATAACGGATGCACTGCCAGTGAAGGTCAGGGAACGACCATTGGACTTTAGTGATAACCACCTGTTGAGTTTCGGGGTGTAAAACACATGCACCACACGAGAGGGGAGGGCAAACAGAGCCTATAAATGACCCATCGCTCCTTTTAACAACACATTTATATGTCACACCGCTGTAATCTCGATCTCCATGGAAAAACTGGCTCAGCTCGAGAAATTCATCAAATCTGGATAGTTCTAACTTTTCATCCAACGCTGAACACATCTGGAAAACAACTACATAAAGCTGAGAAACTCATAAGAAATACTAACGCAGAGTGTGGATGACTGTATAATCTAAAGCAGCCATGGATCCGGTTATTGAAGTCGTTGCGTTGATCCTAGGCTTTGTGAGCTGGGTAATGGTTGGCGTCACAATCCCGAACCGTTACTGGAAAGTGTCCTCGTTGGACGGGACAGTGATCACCACCTCGACCCTTTACGAGAATCTGTGGATGTCCTGCGCCACGGACTCGACGGGAGTGCACAACTGCCGAGAATTCCCCTCTCTACTGGCCCTGTCTGGTAGGACAAAACCACCGCACTTTACTTTACTAATAAGTTCATTATCAGTTGTAGCAATGTGATATCAGCCACCACTATAAATAAAAAAATTTTTTAGCGGAAATGTGGTTACCATTATTATTTTTTTCCTCACAACTTTGTGTTTTGGAATAATTCTTTCTTTCAATATGTTATTTTTGTTCATTTATTTGTTTACGGCTATTTACTATTTATTTATTTTCTTTGTCAGTCTGATTTAGGCTATTTGCCTTATAAATGTATTTATGTCTTATTTATTTATTTAAAATATACAATGTCGCAAATGTACAATGTATTATTTTCTGTCCAGTAACTATTTTATAGCCTACACTCTAAAAATGCTGGGTTGTTTCAACCCAATGTTGGGTCAGATATGGACTAACTCAACTGTATTTTGGTTGCATTTTTAAATTAGCTTTTTAACCCAACAGTTGGGTTAGCCCATATCTGACCCAACATTGGGTTGAAACAACCCAGCATTTTTTAGAGTGATACTTTTAAATTCAGTTGACTTCCCTTCCTTCCTTCCTTCTTTCTTTTATTTATCCTTTCAATATTTTATTTTAGTTTATTTATTTGTTTACTGCTATTTATTATTTATGTATTTTCTTTGTCATTCTTTTATTTACTTAAGAATTATGTTTTTATATCTATTTGACATTCTTTATGCTGTTTATTAATAGCATAATAAATAATATATAATCCTTTTTTTTTTTTTTTGAAATACTGTATTCAGATCTTTTAGTAGGTTTGTTAATATTGTAATATAATAGTACATCTTTCTGTTTCCCCAGGTTATATCCAGGCGTCCCGCGCTCTTATGATCGCAGCAGTGGTGGCTGGCTCATTCGGCATGGTGGCCACCCTCATCGGCATGCAGTGCTCGAAGGCCGCCGGTGACAATTATGTACTGAAAGGCAGAATCGCCGGAACCGGAGGCGTATTTTTCCTGCTGCAGGGTAGGCCTAAGGCGCATTGCTAATTAAAGTCAACCATGACTGAATGTGCTTTTGTCTTTTAAGAGTTCTTATCAGATTCACATTCCGAAAGCTTTATTGCTATTGTAACTGTTAATCTTTATGTTTTTAATCCCATCCAAAGGTTTGTGCACGATGATATCAGTGTCCTGGTACGCGGCCAACATCACTCAAGAGTTCTTCAACCCACTTTACCCTGGCCAAAAGTAGGCGCTCTATTGGAAATTAAAAGGGAAATGCTGCCTCCTGTTGTTTTATTTAATACTCATTTACTGCTCTCATCGAACAGCTGTTGGTGGTGCTCACACACAGTTTTATGAAGTATTAAAGTAAGAATTAAACTGCCGACTATAACTGAATTACCTCGGCTGTGCTTTACTATAGGCCTACATGTATTTGAACACTCTCAGAAAAAAGTACAAAAGCTGTCCCAGTGGTGGTACCTTTTCAAAAGGTACAAATATTTACCATTAAGGTACTAATGTGCATGAAATAAGGTACAAATGTGTACCTTTTGGAAGGGTATCTCAGTGACAGCTTTTGTACCTTTTTTTCTGAGAGTGAATGATAGAAACTCCTGTGTTTGTGTAAAGTTTGACTAAATTTAGTTTGAGTGAAACCTATGCACGTTAGACTGAACGTGTTATTTTTGTGGTGTGTTATAGGTATGAGATTGGAGAGGCTTTATACATCGGCTGGGCCTCTGGTGTTCTTGCCATCTGTGGTGGAGCTTGTCTCATGTTCTCCTGCAAATTAGGCACAAAGGAGAAGGCGTGAGTTTCTTTGTCACAATCACTTAAACTCACTCACACACTTCTCTTTCACATACTTTCTCACTTCTCATTTTTTCATATAAAACATTTTGCCCATTCTTGTTATTTTATGCATTTGTGCTTGTGTTTGGGGGCATGTTTCTTACATTCTGCATCTTCTCTTGCAGTTACTACCAGCCCACACGTGAAACAGTTTACTCAGCGTCCGCATCCAGGAGAGACGCTCAGAGCACTTATGGAAGAAATGCCTATGTCTGAATGAAGCAATTCTGGTCAATTTCATGGCCAAACAACATTATATTACATTACATTACGGTAATAGTTGACTGTTAATATTCTGTCTAGTGATGTTTTATCAGTGCAATTATGTAAATATGTATACAGTACCAAACGCACAGGTGGTTTTGTGGCCACCTAAGGATAAGTCATTAATCAAGTAAAATGTTACCATGTCAGTTTTGCTGTGCAAAAACACCTCAGAGAACATTATACAGAATGAAAGAGTTGAAATTACTTCAATTTTGTTTAGAATTTTGTTGCCGTTACGTGAATCAAGATTTGAAAAAAAGATTTATAGTATGTTAATTTTTCTTGTCTCCATTTATTTGTACAAATGACCTTTTTTATGATGATTTTATGGTTTTATATGATGTTTTATACAAACAATAAACAAACACGACATTAAAAAGGGCATTATGTATTGGGAATATTTTATTGTTTGACCCAACACACTAATTACAATAATACAACATTTCATATTTTATTGTATTCTTACAAACTGTATCGTTTACACTATTAAATAAAATCCTATAATATTTTATTCTGGTTTTGCATATCAGTAATAATAGCATGGAAGCCATGGTTACCATGGTAAATACTTGAAAGGGTCTATTCTATTCTATTCTATTTTAAGCTTCTTACATTGTTTAAAGAGCGTCCCAGATTAATTTATTTCAAATGTTAGTACTAAGTAAAGTAATAATTATAAATGAAAAAAGAACATGACAATAAAAATGCCATTATGTATTTGGGAATGTTTTATTGTTCAACACAGTTTATACAATAACAACAATACAATATTTCACAATTCATTTTATTCTCTATTCTTACAAAACAAATTTGACACTAATAAAATCCTATATTAATTTATTCTGATTATGCATATTAACAATAGCAATTAATTTTAGTAATAGAAACCACGGTAAATATTTGATGGGGTATATTCTATTCAATTCTATTTTATTCAAGCTTTTTAGTTTGAAGTAGGTCACATTATTTTATTTATTTGTTTATTTTTATTTATTTTATTTTCAGTAATAATGATAGCGTAAGTGTAGTATGGCATTTTGGTCGAAACCATTGTTACCATTTCTATTCTGTTCTTTTAAGCTGCATTCTGTTCCGTAATGCTATAAAACACCATATATTCATAACAGAACAGAGTATAATATAATCCAAATGCATTAAACAAACCATGAAATGCCATACCTCAAATAATAACCATGTTTAACATGGTACATATTTGAAAATCTCACTGTTCCTACACTGATTTAATTTATTTGTATTTTATAAAATATAATAGTAGAACTTAAGTGCAGTGTGGTATTTTGGTGGAAGGTTAACATGGGACATTTTATAAAGTCCTATTCTTTTCTGTTGTGTTGTATAATGCTGTAAGAACATAATGCATAGAATAGAATAGAATAGAATAGAATAGAATAGAATAGAATAGAATAGAATAGAATAGAATAGAATAGAATAGAATAGAATAGAATAGAATAGAATAGAATAGAATAGAATAGAATAGAATAGAATAGAATAGAATAGAATAGAATAGAATAGAATAGAATATATACAAACAATAAACAAACACGACATTAAAAAGGGCATTATGTATTGGGAATATTTTATTGTTTGACCCAACACACTAATTACAATAATACAACATTTCATATTTTATTGTATTCTTACAAACTGTATCGTTTACACTATTAAATAAAATCCTATAATATTTTATTCTGGTTTTGCATATCAGTAATAATAGCATGGAAGCCATGGTTACCATGGTAAATACTTGAAAGGGTCTATTCTATTCTATTCTATTTTAAGCTTCTTACATTGTTTAAAGAGCGTCCCAGATTAATTTATTTCAAATGTTAGTACTAAGTAAAGTAATAATTATAAATGAAAAAAGAACATGACAATAAAAATGCCATTATGTATTTGGGAATGTTTTATTGTTCAACACAGTTTATACAATAACAACAATACAATATTTCACAATTCATTTTATTCTCTATTCTTACAAAACAAATTTGACACTAATAAAATCCTATATTAATTTATTCTGATTATGCATATTAACAATAACAATTAATTTTAGTAATAGAAACCACGGTAAATATTTGATGGGGTATATTCTATTCAATTCTATTTTATTCAAGCTTTTTAGTTTGAAGTAGGTCACATTATTTTATTTATTTGTTTATTTTTATTTATTTATTTTATTTTCAGTAATAATGATAGCGTAAGTGTAGTATGGCATTTTGGTCGAAACCATTGTTACCATTTCTATTCTGTTCTTTTAAGCTGCATTCTGTTCCGTAATGCTATAAAACACCATATATTCATAACAGAACAGAGTATAATATAATCCAAATGCATTAAACAAACCATGAAATGCCATACCTCAAATAATAACCATGTTTAACATGGTACATATTTGAAAATCTCACTGTTCCTACACTGATTTAATTTATTTGTATTTTATAAAATATAATAGTAGAACTTAAGTGCAGTGTGGTATTTTGGTGGAAGGTTAACATGGGACATTTTATAAAGTCCTATTCTTTTCTGTTGTGTTGTATAATGCTGTAAGAACATAATGCATAGAATAGAGTAGAATAGAATAGAATATTTACCATGGTAACGACGGTTTCCTTTACTAAAGGTCAGGCGAGAATAGACTTTTGATGGAAGGTTAACATGGGACATTTTATAAAGTCCTATTCTTTTCTGTTGTGTTGTATAATGCTGTAAGAACATAATGCATAGAATAGAATAGAATAGAATAGAATAGAATAGAATAGAATAGAATATTTACCATGGTAACAACGGTTTCTTTTACTAAAGGCCAGGCGAAAATAGACTTTTGATGGACATTTTATAAAGTCCTATTCTTTTCTGTTGTGTTGTATAATGCTGTAAGAACATCATGCATAGAATAGAGTAGAATGGAATAGAATATTTACCATGGTAACGACAGTTTCCTTTACTAAAAGTCAGGCGAGAATAAACTTTTGATGGAAGGTTAACATGGGACATTTTATAAAGTCCTATTCTTTTCTGTTGTGTTGTATAATGCTGTAAGAACATAATGCATAGAATAGAGTAGAATAGAGTAGAATAGAATAGAATAGAATAGAATATTTACCATGGTAACGACAGTTTCCTTTATTAAAGGTCAGGCGGGAATAGACTTTTGGTGGACGGTTAACATCGGACATTTTATAAAGTCCAATTCTTTTCTGTTGTGTTGTATAATGCTGTAAGAACATAATGCATAGAATAGAACAGAATAGAATAGAATATTTACCATGGTAACGACGGTTTCCTTTACTAAAGGCCAGGCGAGAATAGACTTTTGATGGAAGGTTAACATGGGACATTTTATAAAGTCCTATTCTTTTCTGTTGTGTTGTATAATGCTGTAAGAACATAATGCATAGAATAGAATAGAATAGAATAGAATTGAATAGAATAGAATATTTACCATGGTAACGACGGTTTCCTTTACTAAAGGCCAGGCGAGAATAGACTTTTGCTCCCAAGTAATGATGGGTCATTTCAGCTATCAGTCCATTGCAGGACGTGGGCGTGTCTGTCCAGTGCGCTAACATAATTCGGCCAATGGGACGGGACCACGTTTGTCGGCAAACACGGATGTGAGCAGCCAGTCGCCGCGCTGAAATGTAGGGCGATTTGAATTGTACACCCAGCCAGGAGGTTCACCAAGAGGAGACTTCCTAAAGTACGTGGCCGACAGCTGTTGTGCACGGTCACTGTCACACTGGGGCTAAGAAACACCTCCCTATAAATTACAATACACGTTTTAACCTCAGCAGTCGGCTGAGAGACACACGGAACTAGAGTTTCGCATTCCTTTATTCCACTCGGACATGTTTATAATCCGGACAGCAGAAACATCCAGAACAGAATAGAATAGAATAGAATATGTACCATTGTAAGGACGGTTTCCTTTACTAAAGGCCAGGCGAGAATAGACTTTTGCTCCCAAGTAATGATGGGTCATTTCAGCTATCAGTCCACTGCAGGACGTGGGCGTGTCCGTCCAGTGCGCTAACATAATTCGGCCAATGGGACGGGACCACGTTTCACATGTGATACTGAAGACTGGAGAAATGATACTGAAAATTCAGCTTTGCCATCTGAGGAATAAAATAAATGTTTAAATGTATTACAAAAAAAAACAAAATTTCATTTTGTTGTTTTATTTGATGCTAATTGGTATTAAAATGCAATTACATTCAGTGTACGTAGGTAATTTAAAATAAAGAAAAGATGCAGTTCATTAACCAATGCAAATGTCTTAAACAGAGGGTGACTCTAAGAACTACCTGACATACTACAAACGGGCCGCTGTTTTCCTGGCTATGGGAAAGTCCAAGTCAGCTCTGCCTGACCTGTCCCAGGCCATACAGCTCAAGCCAGACTTCCTTGCGGTGAGTTTATGTTTGTGATATCAAACTAAGTTCTAGGTGGCAGTACCGTATATACATGTTTATGGTGTGCATGTGTTTTCAGGCCAGACTGCAGAGGGCTAATATTCTACTGAAACAGGGAAGTACTCAAGAGGCTAGAGAAGACTTCCAAGCAGTAGTGAGTGAAAGAATTCCCTTATTCCTTTAAAGGGGTCATATGATGCTTTTTTAAAGATCATTATTTCTTTAAAACCTGCCAACTTCATTCTCAAACCAGATCACGTTTTGTTCCATTTTGTTCTATTTCCTGCCTCCTGCTCTGTTAATGTTTCTCCTTTGCAGCTGAAGCGTTCCCCGAATCATGAGGAAGCACATGATCAGCTCCGCAAGGCCGAGGAGCTGGAGTTACTCCAGGAAGAGGCACATGAGGCCCATCACCGTGGAGACTACAGCACTACTGTCCAGGTGCTGGAGAAAGTCATAGAGGTGAGTTAGTCTGGAGATCAAAAATGCACATGCAGCAACAGGTGCTGTTTATTTATTACTACATGTGTTAATAGTAATATTAAAGGGATTGTTCACCCAAAAAATTTAAAAGATGTTATTTATTTATCCTCATGTTTTTCCGAAACCATTTGGCTTTTTTTTTTCTTCCTCAGTGAAACACAAAATACGATTATTTTCAGATTCTAGAATCTTTTTCGTAAAACAGAAGTGTTATGTAATGTATACTGTCACGCTTAAAAAAGGACCCAAAAATTATCACAAAAGTCATCACTAGAACTTGTGTGCTATTCTGAATACACACAGTAGCTTTGTTTGAGTTAGAAACTGAGATTTACACTATTGTGGAAATGTTTGGGGTTGGTAAAAATGAGTGCTGTCAAATGATTAATCGCATCCAAAATAAAAGTTTTTGTTTACATAATATATGTACTGTATATATTTATTATGTATATATAAATACACACATACAGTATATATTTTGAAAATATTTACATGTATATACATTTATATTATATATAATATATAAATGTTTAATATATAAACATAGCATATGTTTCTTAAATATATATGCATGTGTTTGTATATATATATTCATAATAAGTATACACACATATTTTATGTAAACAAAAACTTTTATTTTGGAATTTGTATGCAATTAATTGTAATTAATCGTTTGACAGCACATTACATTTTTTTATGTTTTTGAAAGAAGTCTCTTCACCAGGTTCACCAAGGCTGCGTTTATTTGGCCAAAAAAATACAGTAAAAACAGTAATATGTGAAATAGTATTACAATTTAAAACTATAAAAATTTAAAAAATAATTGAATTTATTTCTGTGATGGCAAATCAGAATTTTCAGCATCCATTACTCCAGTCTTTAGTGTCCCATGATCCTTTAGAAATCTGATTTGGTGCTCAAGAAAAAATGATCATATTCAATGTTGAAAGCAGATGTGCTGCTTAATACTTTCTGTGGAAACATTTTTTAAATAGGATTCTCTGATAAATAGAAAGTTCAGAAGACCTGCATTCATTTAAAAATAGAAATGTAACTTTATACATGCCTTTACTGTAACTTTTGATCAATTGAATGCATTCCTTATGAATAAAAGTCACTATTCACTGATAATATGAAAGTTTAGGTGTTTATCACGTATCACTTTATGACTTTCTTTATCCCACTTTCTCTAATTTGAGCTGTTGAAATGAGTGGCCCTACAAATAAAATACAAAAACAAATAACAAATCAAATGTTGCAGTTTAAGCTTCGCATGTCTCTGGTGATTCAAAAACGTTTCTTTGTTTTCCAGCTCTCTCCTTGGGATCCAGAGTCGCGCGAACTAAGAGCCGAGTGCTACATCCGACTCGGGGATCCACGGAAGGCCATTATGGACCTGACACCAGCCACACGTCTCCGTGCGGACAACCGAGCAGCCTTCCTCAAACTCAGCCAACTCCATTACAGTTTAGGAGATCATCACGACTCGCTTAAGTATGTCATTCCGGATGAATGACAGCCACATTCTTTGGTTATTAAATCATACAGACAGTATTCAAGCATCTCCTGTAAGCTGCTTCAAGGACAATTCTAGAGTCGTACCTTTTAGTAAATACACTTGTCATTCCCACACACTGACTGTGTGCATGTACAGTAGTTGTAATAATAACACTCCAATCTCATGTGATGTTCAAAAGGAGAGTTGTCTCTCTTTTCTGCTGCTGTTCACTGTGTGTTTCCCTCTTTGTTTCTGTTTTCAGTCAGGTCCGTGAGTGTCTGAAGCTGGATCAGGATGATAAGGAGTGTTTCGCTCACTACAAACAGGTCAAGAAGCTCAGCAAGCAGCTGGACTCTGCAGAAGAGCTGATCTCAGAACAGAGGTGCTGAAAACATCCCTTCCCTGTCACTTCTAGAAAATTGGCCTTTTAATTCAGGTCTAGGCTTAGCTTACCTCACTCGGTTTCATTTTTGGCCTTTGAGATGTGTTATATTATAATTTATTTTATAAATGTATCATATTTTATTTATAGCTATATCGTATTATTTATTTTGTCACATATTCCATACACTACCGTTGAAAGGTTTGGAATTCTCTTGAAAGTCTTTATCAATGTATCAGTCAAAACAGTAATGTTGTAAAGGTTTATTTTTTTTTTTACATTTATGAAAATATAACTAATTTCTGTGATGGTAAAGCTGGATTTTCAGCATCATTACTCCAGTCTTCAGTGTCACGTGATCCTTCAGAAATCATTCTGATATGCTGCTTTGCTGCTCAAGAAACATTTATTTTTATTGAAACCAGTTGTGCTGCTTAATATTTTTGTGGAAACTGTCATACATTTTTTAAGGTTCATTTGATGAACAGAAAGGTTAAAAAGAACAGCATTTATTTGAAATAGAAATGTCAATTTAATGCGTACTTGCTGAATAAAAATAATCTTTCTGATTTGGTTTTGAATGGGTTTTATATCTGCATCAGTGTCAAATTTGACATCATTTTGATTATTTCAGGTTTTTCAGTTCTAATGGTTTATTAATTCTTTTGTTTACTTGAATGGCAGGTATCAGGAAGCCATTGAGAAGTATGAATCTGTGATGCGAACAGAGCCGAACGTGGCATTCTACACTAATAAAGCAAAGGAGAGGATCTGCTTCTGCTTAGTCAAAGTATGTTCCTTTACTAAATGTAGTTTAGTTATTTTACAGCTTTTTAAGGGGATGAAACCCCTTCTAGTCCAGCTGTCCTAGTAATCACCATTTATATGATATGTTCACTTTCACATCGTTAAGAGGTTAATAAGAACAAGAACATCAAGAGTCTGGTTCTGGTGTCTAGCCTCACTGGTTCTGTTTTTCTCTCACTCCCTCTTTTGGCTCCTCCAGATGAAGAGTGCTAAGGAGGCCGTAGACATTTGTTCAGAAGCCCACCAGAGAGACCCTCAGAATATCCACATCCTCCAGGACCGAGCGGAGGCCTACATCTTACTGCAGGAATATGAGAAAGGTAGTTCAACTCTCACTGACTACTATAAAATGTACCGAATTTTCTACCCTTTCCATTTCGTTTGCATAAACTCAGGTTTCTTCCTCTGTTCCTCTTCTCAGCTGTGGAAGACTATCAGGAGGCACGGGAGTTTGATCAGGACAACCAGGAGATTCGTGAAGGTCTTGACCGAGCACAGAAGCTCCTCAAGCAGTCTCACAAGAGAGACTATTACAAGATCCTGGGGGTCAGCAGGTAAGGCAAAATCCTGCCTTAAAATGTTGCAGAGAGCGTTACTTCCTAAACTGTTTCTGTGCTGTTTTATGATGTTAATAATGCAGAAATGGTCGAAGGTTGTTTCTGGGGCACCTGCGGTAGTAACAATGAATGTAGATTGTTTGACTGAAATGCTTGTTTCTTTTCACTTGTTTTTAGGAGTGCCAACAAACAGGAAATCATAAAAGCGTATAGAAAGCTGGCTCAGCAGTGGCATCCTGATAATTTCCAGTCTGAAGCAGACAAGAAAGAGGCAGAGAAAAAGTTTATCGATATCGCATCAGCAAAGGAAGTGCTCACAGATCCAGGTAGGAAAATGTCAGATGACAGCAAAAACTAAATTAAGCATGAATACAAATGATTTTCAGTCCTTATCAGTCTGTTATTGAAAATTTCTGTCGTCGGTCAATTTTATGTAACATTTTATCGCTGGATGTATTTTTTTTAAAAATGTTTTTGTCTGAAGTGTCTTATTCTTACCATGGCTGGTGAAATATTATTATAATTTAAAAGAACATTTTTGTATTCTATTTTTCTAGTAAAAAAAAATCCCATCAGTACTGAAACCAGTTGTGCTGCTTAACATGTTTGTGCAAGCCATGATAGAGTACCATTCAAAAGTTTGGCGTAAATAAGATTAGAAATTAATACTTTTATTCATTAAAGATGCATTAAATTGATCAAAGGCAAATGGAAAGACATTTATAATGTTACAAGGGATTTCTTGTTTTGATTTTTAAATTCATCATAGAATCCTGACCCTGGTCTTCAAAATTGATAACAATAAGAATCATTATTATTAAATGAGCAACAAATCAGCATATTAGAATGACTTCTGAAGGATCATGTGACACTGAAGACTGTAGTAATGATACTGAAAATTCAGCTTTGCTTTCACGGGCTACGAAAATTGTATCTCTTAATATAATTAAATGGACCTGAGCTAATATAAACAAACTAATACATCAACGAACGTGGCGTCATTATGAAGTTTTGCCAAACTAATTATGATTATGACATATTAAGATATATGGGCGTCGTACCTGGGCAAAGTGTACGATCTGACACCGCTGCTGGAGGAATATAAAGGCAAGTAACCATATCATTAAAAAATGAAAAGGAAGAAACGATTTTGTCCCCAAACTTTTGAAATGTGGCATGTATTAACTGATTATCAAGAGCATTGTAACAAAGACTCTTTCTCTTATAGGTGATGTGTTATCTAAACCTATCACAGAGTGTGCAGGAAAGGACATCAGTCACTGGTTTGACCCAAAGACAAAAAATGTAAGCCACTGTAATAACATTTGTAAAATATTTTCATGTAATTTTGCAAAACCAAGGACTCCTAGGGCACATACAAAGAACTCGTAATTTAGTAACTTTTCCAAATATCTTTGTCATTTTTTTTTAAATATAGTATTTGCTTTTAGTATTTTTTCCGTTTATGTTTTCATATGTTTTATGATCATTTCAAAGATAAGAACATTTAAAAAAAAAAAGTATGTGTTTCCCACCCTGAGAATATAACCAAAACCAAACTAGGCAACTGCATTGCTGTCTGGTTGTTTTGTTAAAGTTAGCATGAAATTATAATTGACAATACTTTTTTATGGAACATTGCAGTATTTATTATAAATGTCTTATGCACATTATTATTTTTATATAAAAAAAAAAAAAACATTAATTTCCCCTCTCGTTGCAATGATCTCTTCTCTGATAAGATGTGGACCAGCAACATGTCACTCACATGAGATGCTAATAATGCAAAAATGCGGCAATTAGCAAATGACAATGTCAGTTCCCAAAAACAAAATAGTCTAGCTCTACATTATTTTCTCATTCGTGTTTCACTCAGATATACTTCACAGTAATGGAAGAAAAGAAAATCACAATTATCATCTCATGCTGACTTTAAGGGCACGATCTTCTGAATGATCAAACATTTTTTACATGGTTATGGAGCTGATGTTTTTGTTGATTCAGTGTTGTGTTTTCCCTTTTTAGATTCTTACCCATGTTGACCCATTGACTGGCTGCATTAAATACTACACCCCTAGGGTGTGCTTTTTAAACATACCCTCGCACTGACTGGCCCAATGACTTCAGGAACCTGTGGTGGAAGGATAACCGCTACGAGGTTGGGTTGCTGTCTGCCAAAACATGCTGGATCCGCATTATCAACACTCTAACCTCCCAAGAGCAGAGGCTGGAGGTAGGCCAATATTAACCTGGCATAGATTTGTAGAGAGCAGAAAATGTCGATGCTGACTCATCTGCAATATGATTTCAGGATTGTGCCTCAAAAAGTGCATATTAATTGTTTAAAGGGGTCTTATTATGCTTTTTCACTTTTTCAACTTTAGTTAGTCTGTAATGTTGCTGTTTGAGCATAAAAAAAGATCCGCAAAGTTACAAAGCTCAAAGTTCACTTCAAAAGGAGATATTTTATTGAACAGAAATCACTTTTCAAAAACTACAACGTACGACTCGTTTGGACTACCTTGTGTCAAATTGCACGCTTGCACTGCACTGCTGGATACTGAAGAGGTCAGGGTTGCACTGCTCCATCGCTTTGTAGCTCCTCTCCATCTTTTGATTTCGTCCTCCCTCCCGCTCTTTGCATCTGATCCTTTTCCAGCTTGAAGGAAATGGACCTAATGTTAAGCCTCTGGCATTACACACGTTTTCAGACTGACCGTACTGATTCACTTGCTTCAGCGGGCCACCAGGCTGCATCTTAAACTCTGGGCTGAATAACCTCTGGCAGTTTTCATTCAGCCCAGATGCTTCTTTCTCTTTTTTTCTATGGGCCTGTCGGAGACAAATTCCTGTCCTGTGTCTTTCTATAGGAATGTTTGTGCATTCATAAAATAAACATGTATTTGGAGTAGGGTTGCAAAGGGGCGGAACATTTCCGGTAAATTACTTTCCATGGGAACTTTGTCTGGGGAATTTTGGAAATATTCCAAGTGTGAAACTTACCAGGAATTTATGGGAATTTATGTGAATTAATTGGAAATTTGGGAAAATGTATCATTTATTTATCATATATAGCCTACAAACATAAATATTAACATTTTGTTTGATCATAGGCTCACATGCATGCAAACACAAATGTAAAAAATTTGATTTTTTTAAATTTTTTTTGGGGGGGGGGGTCTGTGATGCTTTTTTCAGGATTTACTGATGAATGAAAACTTGTGAACAGTGTTTATTCAAAATAGAAATATTTTCAAACAATATAAGTCTTTACTATTACTTTTTATTAATTTAACACATCCTTGTTGAATAAAAGTATTCATTTATTTCAAGAAAAGATACTGACCCCAAACTTTTGAATGGTAGTGTATTTTTAAAAAGGATTTCTATTTTAAATAAACGCTGTTCTTTTCTTTTTTTTTTTTTACTCTTTATTCATCAAAGAATCCTGAAAAAATAATCACAGGTAATAAAAAAATATATATATTAAACGGCACAACTGTTTCCAAAATTGATTATAAATAAGCATATTAGAATGATTTCTGAAGAATCATATGACACGGAAGACTGGAGTAATGATGTTTAAAATTCAGCTTTGCATCACAGAAATATTTTAAAGTATATTAAAGCAGAAAACCATTATTTTAAATTGTAATACCAGTAATACTGCGCAATCTTACAGTTTTTTTCTGTATTTTTGATCAAATAAACGAAGGCTTGATGAGCAAAAGATATGCAATGTTTAAAACATTAAAATAGTAATGTTTCCGAACTTTTGACCAGTACTGTACCTCTGTATGATAACAGAAAACTGGCAGAAAGAGCATCACAGCTTGTGCTAGTTTATACCTCATAAATTGTCAATGAAATAATGCTAACTCGCTTAGATTTTTCATATCTTGATTTACTGACTTGCTAGCTACTGTATAAACACTTTTTGGTATTTACTAGTTAAACTTGAATCCCATAGATCAAATATATTTAGAATATCAAAACTTAGATGTAGTCTTTGAACTCAAATGCAGCAAGTGTGGCTTCAGAAAAAAGGGAGGGGAATCCCCTCGTAGGTGACTAGAGGGGATTGTGTGGGGGGAGGGTCATTTTTAGACTTCTGTTTTATTATTATCTCACCTAAATATTTGTTCCAGTCTATGGTTTGTTCAGTCAGTGTGTTTGTTTTTACAATGGTATAAGCCTAATTTAGTTGCACAGTATATTACACACAGCAAGGAAGTTTTAAACATTTTTTTGTAATATTCATGTAATTTACATGAATGCTTACCAAGATGGACATTTTGATATTTTGTGTGCAGGATTTAAGAAATGATCTGTTCATGTTATGTAGGAAAGCACAGTGCATGTAGGGGGTGTGGCCTCAATAGCCCTGCAGTAAGCACTGTGCTGTGTGCATGTGATTGAGCAATGTGTAGGGTAGAAATTAAACTGAAATTGCATTAAATCAGGTTGTTTTAACCAAGATTATGCTGCAAGATTTTTTTTCTCAACTATATTTAAGTCCCCAGTTCCTGCAAGTTTGCAAATTTCCAGTTTATTCCCATTAATTCCCATATATTCCCGTTAATTCCCATGGAAAGTTTCCACTCTTGAAAATTCCTCGGAATTTTGCAACCCTAATTTGGAGCAGCCGAATAGTTCTACACTGTTATTTTCTAAGCAGGCTTGCTCTGAGGAGACTCTGGATGAGATTATCCAGCGATACCTGCGCTACAATTCCCATGCAGCAAGCTACACCTGGAAGCACAATGGCGTAAATTTGGACATGAGCAAGACCCTGAGTGAAAACGGCATCCCTGAAGAGGACGAGTTTTACTGCGGAAGCCCAGACTGTGACCTCTTCTCTCCATCCATATGTCTGTATTTCAACGACGACCTCACTGAACTCTAAAAAGGCATCCTATTAATATGAACAATGGTATATAATTAATTCGAATATCACATCCACTGCGAGCCAATTTGAGCGAGAAGCATGAACGCCACATCAACTATTCATGTGTTCAGTGTTTCATCGATTCCTGTCGGTGGTTATCTTATTGCAGCTGTCTGAGCTTCATCCAATCAAATGCTGAGCAACAGAATAAAAAAGATGAATGCCAGCCTACATAATAAACCCCTGAACCATAAAGTCTGGTGGTTGCCATGGTAATTGCTTGGAGGCAATGCAGCAACTACTGTATTGTAGGCCACAGTGGGCTCTCAACCCTAACTAAGTAGCATTATATATGTATGCATGTACACAGAAATGATTTCATGCAGCCAACATTTAAATTTAATCACTGCTTTATGAGACTATGCCATTAACGTCTGCAAACGTGCATCTTTTTGGTAATCAGTTTCATTTGCTTGTGCCCCGTGTACTTGGACTAATTAATTTTTTGGGATCGTTTTTGTTCTGTGTGCACAGTAAAGAACGTCTAGAACAGTGGTTCTCAACCAGGGGTCTTGAGATTGCTTAAAATGATTTAAAATAAGACAAGATATGCACCAAACAGCTAAAACGCCAGATGTAAGCTGCTGTCATATTTCTCGTTTTAATTCATTCCCTCAACACCTGTTTCTATGATCTTGAGAAACCTGGATTTATGTGGAATTTTAAGTGTGATTTCAAGACCTGGAAAAGTCATGGACATTTCTATAACAAATATACAGGTGCATCTCAATCAATTAGAATGTCGTGGAAAAGTTCATTTATTTCAGTAATTCAACTCAAATTGTGAAACTCGTGTATTAAATAAATTCCACGACATTCTAAATTATTGAGATGCACCTGTACATTTTTGTAGTTGCCAAGCTCAAAAACTATAGTATTAGGTAGAAACTGCTGAGAAATCACTGTTTGTGTGTAAATAAAATAAGAAAAAATGTACAAATCACAAATTACTACAAAAATCATGTATATTCATTAATAGTAATGTAAATCCTGATAAACATTCAGTTATTGCACCTGTAATTTTGGAATTTTATTACATTATCATATTTTATTTAAATATTATAAAGAAAATCTTGCTATTATAAATATAATTTAGATTATTTATATTAATATTTAAGTAAATTAATTTATATCGCACCTTCTAATATATATATAGTTTGAAATGAGCATCTTTTTTCCACAGCAAAAGTACCAGAAATATCTTGAGGTGACTTCACAATCCAATATGTGCATTTGCAAAATATAATTGAAATTCAGCAGCTAAAAATATAAAATGATCCATTCCATTTCATTTTCCTAATAATTTATTCTATTTTGGGCGGCTCTGATAACTTGCTTTGTTTTGTCCTGAGCTCAAATAGTTAATTTTTAAGCAATGCAACATGATGTAAGTGTGGGCATGGCTGCGGCAGCGCTCCCCCCTCTAGCCAAACCTCACATCAGCCCCTTCGCTCCACATTTGTTTATTTTTCATTATTTTATTTTTTTAGATTTGTTTTTACAAAGGTGGGGGCCTTAAAAGAATATTAAGGTGTTTGTTAGATTCATGTTGCGCTGCGTACAGTGTTTACGGTGTAAACAGACAGTAAGCAGACAAGTCAGAAGCAGAGAGAGCGAAAGCTCACACAATAAAACGAGTTGAAATACAAGTTGCAATCAGCTATACGCCCCCCTCCAGTAACAATGTGATTATTTTTAAGGAGGGAGGGGAGTCTGAAGAGAGAGAGAGAGACAGAGAGGGAGAGAGAGAAAGAGAAAAAGGAGGAGAAGGAGGGGGGGGGGGGCGTTCTGAAATAATATAGTGAGCCATTTTTATGTAAGGGGTTTTTTCTTTTTGGGGGGGGGGGGGGGGGGGGGTGCTGTCCCGTCTGTGCCACTCATCAGGTCTGTCATATGATGGTGCTTTCTCATCTCCAGCTGTGATCCGACAAAGGAGCATTAAGCTGCCACTATGTCCTTTTGTGTTTGCCCTGAAGGTTACAGACTTGGCACTTGAGCAGATAAAGAATAATATGACTATGCATTGATCTAAAGAGGCGCGAGCGTCAGGACTACCGCTTTGATCGTGACAATGTAACTGCTCATGTTGTTCAATAATTGAAGTGGGAAATGATTTGAAAGATACCTCGGAGGGTTTGCATAGAATTATGGTCACTTTCGTTTCGTCAGTTCTCGCATGTTCCCTCATTTCCCTGCATCTTTCTCACTTAGATGATGGAGGCGACATTGGTGAGACATTGGACAGGGACAACCTGGGGAAAAAGAAACGAGGCCCTAAAAAAAGGAAAGAGACGAAAAAGAAAGACAAGGACAAGGAGGGGAAGATGGCCAAAGCACGCAAGCGCAAAAAAATAGTATGTTGTTGATGCGTTTTTTTCTCTCTTAATGTTGAAGTGCATTTTTTTAAATTAAATCTTTATTTAAAGGGATAGTTCGCCCAAAAATGAAAATTCTGTCATTAATTACTCACCCTCGTGTTGTTCGAAACCCGTAAGACCTTCGTTCATCTCCGGAACACAATTTAAGATATTTCTGATGAAATCTGAGGGCTCTCTGACCCTCCCATAGACGGCAAGGTAACTACCACGTTCAAGGTCCAGAAAAGTACCAAGATGATCGACAAAGTTGTCCGTGTGACATCAGTGGTTCAACTGTAATGTTACGACGCTACATGAATACTTTTTTGCGCAAAGAAAAAACAACAACAACTTTATTCCACATTTTCGTCTCTGCTGTATGACGTCATCACGCCGGATCTGGGTCAGCGCCGGCACCGCCACACGCTCGCGTCATGATACTGTCGTGAACGCGCGTTCACAAGTGACGCAGTAGAGATGAAAATGTGGAATAAAGTTGTTATTTTTGTTTTCTTTGCGCAAAAAAGTATTATCGTAGCTTCGTAAGTTTACAGTTGAACCACTGATGTCACACGGACTACTTTGTCGATCATCTTGGTACTTTTCTGGACCTTGAACGTGGTAGTTACCTTGTTGTCTATGGGAGGGTCAGAGAGCCCTCAGATTTCATCAGAAATATCTTAAATTGTGTTCCGAAGATGAACGAAGGTCTTACGGGTTTCGAACGACACGAGGGTGAGTAATTAATGACAGAATTTTCATTTTTGGGCGAACTAACCCTTTAACAGTAATTTGCAAACTGTCAAATGATTATTAATCAAGCTACAAATTTAATTGCAATAAATCATGTATGTCAATATTTTCTGAAAAGGGCCCATTGAATGGAGATAATTATTAAGATAATTGCACTCATTTAAATTAGTTAAATTATTTTTATCGTTAATTTTTTTAGTGAATGCATTATAGTGACAGTTCGAATGATTTGTTCTGAAGCTTCGGTTTTTATTTCTCTGTCTCTTGCAGGACAGTGATGTAGAAAGAGACTCAGAGCCGGACTATGCCATGAACTCTGACAGTGCTGCCAGCGATTATGGAGGAGAGAAGAAAAAGAAGAAGAAACACAAGGACAAAAAAGAGAAGAAAACCAAGAAAAAGAAGAAAGAGGATGAAGACAGCACACACGAAGAGACCACAAAGGTTATTCTTTAGCACTTTCTATGCCTTCTCTTGCTCTGCCTGCGGAGTTGCATGCTATTTCCCATCCGCTTTGCTGATACAGGTTGTGTGCTTCTCCTTATTCTCCTCTGTATCCAAATCAAACACGATCATCGCATTATAAAGTGTAAAGCTGAATTAGTTTACCTAACTTGGAGTGGTAAAACTGTTTTGCTGTAGTTGGTATTCATGTTTTGTGTTTAGTTTTTGGTGAACTTGGACCCTACTGAAATTAAGCAAGTTCTCCCAAGCAAATCAGTATTTTAAATAATTACATACAAATCTTAAATAGGAGTTGGTGAGTACTAGGCAATTTTATTAAGTGTACTCTAATATTAAAGAAATAGTTTACCCAATCATTTGCTGAAAATTGACTTGAAATTTGGCTTTACATCGCTTGCTCACCAATGGATCCTCTGCAGTGAATGGGTGCCGTCAGAATGAGAGTCCAAACAGCTGATAAAAACATCATAATATTTAAAACCCCTTACCCATGAAGCATGCTTTATTAGATTGTGCTCTGCGAAAACATTTATTACTCAGTTAACACTTTTGAAGGAATTTTAATTAAACCAAATACAGTTTTTACTGAAAAGTCTTTAGCAAAAAGATTTTAGCGAAAATAGATAGTAAAAAACCGGACATAGCTTTACTATAAAGTTTTCTTGCAATGAAAATAGCCACAGAAACTGCTGTGCCGTTAAAAACAAACAAGCAAACATCACAATAATCTGCATATAATCCACATGACTCCAGTCCATCAGTTAACATCTTGTGAAGTGGAAATCTGTGTTTGTAATAAATTCATCATCATTTATTTTTTAACACTTTTCTAAAATAGGAGTCCTCTATCCATAATATTGCTTTTGTCCAGTGAAAAAGTTGAATCAAAAAAGAAGAAACAAATTCATCTACATCTTGGATGAACTGAGGGTTAGAACATGTCCAGTAAGTTTTCATTTTTGGGTGAACAATTCACATAATAACTCCCATTAACCCAGATCTAGGATTAAAGTATACATTTTTTTTGGAATTATTTAAAATATGTATATTTGTATGGAAAGAATTTGCTTAAATTCAACAGGGTCCAAGTTCACCTGAGGAAAACTAATCAACTTAACACTGACTTATTACAAAACACGAATACCAGCTACAGCATAACAACAGAGTTCAGACCCATGATAAATTCCCTTGATTTCACCAAGCATACATAATTCAATTATTCATGTACAAGGGCCAGTGGGTGTTCCCCACTGCCTCAATTTTGATCATTTTGAATTAATTATACTTAGGATTTAATAGATTTTAAACCAATGTTTTTAATGGCAACTTTATGATATACATGGAAACAGTATCATGATTACAACTAGTAAGAATAGCAGAATATTAGGGATAATACACCCAAAAATAAAATTTCTGTCATTTTCTCACCCTCAAGTTGTTTCAAATTGATTTCTCTCTTCTGCTGAACATAACAGTTTCTGGTCCTCATTGACTTCTACGTTATGTTTTTCATGCTGTGAAAGTCAGTGGGGACCAATAATTGTTTGGTCACTCACATTCTTCAAAATAGCTTCTTATATGTTCAAAAGAAGAGAGAAATCATACAGGTTTGGAGCAACTTGAGAGAAATTAAATGATGACAGAAATGTCTTTTCTATCCCTTTAATACATTTAATAATAGCTGTTAGTATTTACAGTGTGCCAAAAGATGAATCGCTTTTTTTCTGCTGAGCTGATGTTAATACTGTATATGCAAGATATTTTCCTCAATATAATGTGTTTGCAGACAAAAACCTCACACATCCCCGAACACATACACAAACACATCATCAGAGGTTCTTCTCGCACTTGCACCCAGAAATTATGAAAGATTGACAAGTACAAACTGTGACATGGTGTTTCTAGCTGTTGCATGTCCATGATAATGTACAACACACATAATTGCTGATCCAGTTAACATGTAGTGGAGTCTAGGGCACAGATATCTATTACTCATCCACACTATGACAGCCATGTGATGAAGCATTTCTTCCAGCCGGTTGAGATGAAAACGTCGGCCCAGCTGGCTAGGGAGTGGGGACTGGAGGATGTCGCTCACACATTCACAGAAGAAGATTACCGCACACTAACCAACTACAAAGCCTTCAGCCAGTTCATGAGGTACTGACCTGCACCAGAGGATTCATACATTGTAGTTCCTTTGCAGCAACATATCTGTAAACATATGATCCTCTGCAGACCCATGATTGCTAAGAAGAACCCTAAAATTCCCATGTCCAAGATGATGACCATTCTGGGGGCCAAATGGAGGGAGTTCAGCTCCAATAATCCATTTAAAGGCTCGGCAGCTGCCGTCGCTGCTGCTGCAGCCGCCGCCGCAGCAGCCGTTGCTGAGCAGGTCTCCGCAGCAACAGCCTCCCCTGAACCTCCACCTCAGCCACCACCACTTCGCAAGGCCAAGACCAAAGAGGGCAAAGGTGAGAGGTCACAGAGCATGTGCAGCTGTATGGGTTTCAGTACAGGACTTGTTAATTCACTTTGTTATATGAACACACAGCATCAAAAATATGTGTTTTGGTAGGACTGATGGCAGCTGATGGTAGATTTGACATTGATTTTTTAAAAAGACACAACAGGGGTTAAAGGAGAAAATTTAACTAATTGATAACACTATACTTTCCCCAGTTTATTAATCACAGTACGTTAAGACAATTGTTTTGTATTACAGGTTTATTGAAATGTTATTTTTAAATATTCAAATGAGGCACTACCTTTTTTAAGTATGCACACATTTGCATACAGTTCGAAAACTGAAATCTGAACTTAATTAAATCTGATAAAGCCACGCTTAGAATTCTTGTTTTCAATTCCTGAAAATTGTACTTAAAATTTGGGTGTAATAAGGCAATATATTACAACTCAAAATCGCATGGGTCAGAAACAACAATAACTATATTATTTAATTTAATGTGGAAGGGCCAGTGAATATTTTGTCAGGCCAAGTAAAAAAACAACAACAAAAAAACAACAAAAAAAAAATCCTTATTGTAGAGCCCTGCATGCTCATATCCCATATTTTTACATTAAGGTTGCCTTTGCACTCATTTAAAGTTAATATTTAATTAATTACATTATTAAATGTAGTTTTATACATATCTCCAAATGTATATTCATAATGCCTAAATACACCTAAAAGCACTTTAAACATTTAATTTCAGTGTTTAGTGATTTATTTTTAACGCAAAATACTGTTTAATTTTAACATTGCCTATTTATTGGTTTTCGTCAGGTCCTGGCTTTAAGAAACGCAGTAAGAGTCCTCGTGTCTCAGATAAGAAGAAGCCAAAGCCCAAGAAAATGGCTCCTCTGCGCATTAAACTGGGAGCGCTTGGTAACAAGAGGAAGAAGAGCAGTTCGGTGAGAGTTTGTGTGTAATACGTGTGCACATGAATGTGTGTTGGGTGCAGTGGTTCTGTTTGATCTTGTGTGTGGTTGTAATGCAGAGCGAGGAGGTGGATGAGGACGATTCTGAGCAGGAGAACTCCAGCGTTCACAGTTCTTCAGTCCGCTCTGACAGCTCGGGACGGGTCAAGAAGAACAAAAGGGGTCGCCCGGCAAAGAAGAAGAAAAAGGGTGAGACGTTTACTTTTCCTTATTGTATTGGATCTGTCTTTAAAAACTATGTCTTAACCATCTGATGGTTTATCTGAGCTCCTTTTGACATGAATACAAGAATGTAATCTTACCCAATCTTTTCCCCTCCAAATGTATTCATAATTTTTCAAAACTGTTCATTGCAATTTAAAGTTTCTTGGTTCATCACTATAGAATTAATGTAAGTACAAAAGATAATCGCCCATGGTGGTTTGGATGTACACCCTTAAGGCCCATATATACTCATGGCGAAGTTCTTTTTTTCTTTGCTTAGGGGTAAGAAGTTGTTTGAATACCTTTGTAGCTGTATATCGATGCTGCCCACGTTGCTGACAGCGATGTTTAGATGAAAATGTAAATACAGTGGGGCAAAAAAGTATTTAGTCAGCCACCAATTGTGCAAGTTCTCCCACTTAAAAAGATGAGAGAGGCCTGTAATTTTCATCATAGGTATACCTCAACTATGAGAGACAAAATGAGAAAAAAAACCTCTGTCATTGCCAACAAAGGGTATATAACAAAGTATTGAGATGAAATTTTGTTATTGACCAAATACTTATTTTCCACCATAATTTGCAAATCAATTCTTTAAAAATCCTACAATGTGATTTTCTGGATTTCTCATTTTGTCTCTCATAGTTGAGGTATACCTATGATGAAAATTACAGGCCTCTCTCATCTTTTTAAGTGGGAGAACTTGCACAATTGGTGGCTGACGATGTTTAGATGAAAATGTAAATATGTGCTGCTCACTTTCCTCTCAAAAACAAAATAAACACACAACAAAAATGACAGTGGTGAGAAAACAGTAGTTAAGAAAGCATCTGATCATAGCAATGTGCATATGTTTGCACCAGCTCTGTGTCAAAAAAAGCGGAGCCCCAGAGCACACCTACCTGTTACTATGTGGTATTTCTGTTTCTTTCTCAGTGCTGGGTGATGAGGATGGCGATGGCTATGAGACTGACCATCAGGACTACTGCGAGGTGTGTCAGCAGGGAGGAGAGATCATTCTGTGCGACACCTGTCCTCGAGCGTACCACCTGGTGTGCCTTGAGCCTGAGCTTGAGAAAGCCCCTGAGGGCAAGTGGAGCTGCCCTCACTGCGTGAGTCACATCCACCCAAAACTACAGACTGATTTTAAACTGAAACCAGACACCATTTGATACTTTTTCCACATTTTTATATGGGAAGGTTATCAAAAACATCAACAATTTTTGTCTTGGATATAATATGAGATGAAACAGAATTTTTCAGTTTGTTGTTCCTATATTTCATCCTTGGGGTCTTCATTGTAATTAAAGTGCATGTTTTTTTTCAGGAGAAAGAAGGGATCCAGTGGGAAGCAAAGGAAGCCTCACTGCGTGAGTCACATCCACCCAAACCTACAGAACTACAGACTGATTTTAAACTGAAACCAGACACCATTTGATACTTTTTCCACATTTTTATATGGGAAGGTTATCAAAAACATCAACAATTGTTGTCTTGGATATAATATGAGATGAAACAGAATTTTTCAGTTTGTTGTTCCTATATTTCATCCTTGGGTTCTTCATTGTAATTAAAGTGCATGTTTTTTTTCAGGAGAAAGAAGGGATCCAGTGGGAAGCAAAGGAAGAAGACTTTGAGGACTTTGAAGAAGAGTGTGACGATGTCCGGGATGTGGAGGCAGGGCTGGGAGGAGAGGAAGAAGATGATCACATGGAGTTCTGTCGCGTGTGTAAAGATGGAACTACAGACTGATTTTAAACTGAAACCAGACACCATTTGATACTTTTTCCACATTTTTATATGGGAAGGTTATCAAAAACATCAACAATTTTTGTCTTGGATATAATATGAGATGAAACAGAATTTTTCAGTTTGTTGTTCCTATATTTCATCCTTGGGGTCTTCATTGTAATTAAAGTGCATGTTTTTTTTCAGGAGAAAGAAGGGATCCAGTGGGAAGCAAAGGAAGAAGACTTTGAGGACTTTGAAGAAGAGTGTGACGATGTCCGGGATGTGGAGGCAGGGCTGGGAGGAGAGGAAGAAGATGATCACATGGAGTTCTGTCGCGTGTGTAAAGATGGAGGAGAGCTGCTGTGCTGTGACTCCTGCCCGTCATCCTATCACATTCACTGCCTGAACCCCCCACTGCCCGAGATCCCCAACGGAGAGTGGCTCTGTCCACGCTGCACTGTGAGTCATTTTATGTCACAGGACTTAATGTTTATTTATTTTTGTTGTATTGCAAGTCTCTTAAAAACAATGCATTCATCACTGATATTTTCTAGTGTTCAAGTGTCTTTTATGCGGATTATTTTTTTTCCCATATCTCAGACCCAAACATTTTAAACAAAAATTTAAAACTATGCTAACAGAAACATAAACCATATCAATATTTATTGTGAAATAAATGACTTACTGACCCATAGTTGTGGAGTAAACCACAACAAACAATTTTGGCCCTAATAAAGTTTTTCCAAAAGTTAGTGTACTTGGTTACCATGGAGACAACACTGTCAGTGAAGAGCATGCTTGAGATGAAATATGAGACATGTGATGTGTGAAGAAAAGAAAGAAATGCAAGGTAAATATCACTTGTTGTGAACAGAATGTTTGTAATTTTATTTTCAGTCAAGGTGGAATTTTGTTAAATTGTGCAAAAATGTGTGAAAATATTATTTTATTGTGGGTATTTAGAATACATAAAATGTTAGTAATTACATCTGTGTATTTACGTTTATATATATGTGTGTGTGTGTGTGTGTGTATATATATATATATATGCACTGAACAAAATTATAAACGCAACACTTTTGTTTTTGCCCCCATTTTTCATGAGCTGAACCAGATTTTTTCTATGTACACAAAAGGCCTATTTCTCTCAAATATTGTTCACAAATCTGTCTAAATCTGTGTTAGTGAGCACTTCTCCTTTGCCGAGATAATCCATCCACCTCACAGGTGTGGCATATCAAGATGCTGATTAGACAGCATGATTATTGCACAGGTGTGCCTTAGGCTGGCCACAATAAAAGGCCACTCTAAAATGTGCAGTTTTACTGTATTGGGGGGTCCGGGGGGGTCCGAAAACCAGTCAGTATCTGGTGTGACCACCATTTGCCTCACGCAGTGCAACACATCTCCTTCGCATAGAGTTGATCAGGTTGTTGATTGTGG
>NW_015505406.1:631491-637768 GCF_001515645.1 Sinocyclocheilus grahami
CTGGGCTGGTGTGGTTACATGTGGTCTGCGGTTGTGAGGCCGGTTGGATGTACTGCCAAATTCTCTGAAACGCCTTTGGAGACGGCTTATGGTAGAGAAATGAACATTCAATTCACGGGCAACAGCTCTGGTGGACATTCCTGCAGTCAGCATGCCAATTGCACGCTCCCTCAAAACTTGCGACATCTGTGGCATTGTGCTGTGTGATAAAACTGCACATTTTAGAGTGGCACACCTGTGCAATAATCATGCTGTCTAATCAGCATCTTGATATGCCACACCTGTGAGGTGGATGGATTATTTCGGCAAAGGAGAAGTGCTCACTAACACAGATTTAGACAGATTTGTGAACAATATTTGAGAGAAATAGGCCTTTTGTGTACATAGAAAAAGTCTTAGATCTTTGAGTTCAGCTCATGACAAATGGGGGCAAAAACAAAAGTGTTGCGTTTATAATTTTGTTCAGTGTATATACAGTATATACTATATACACATAATAAAATAATATATAAAGTATATAAATAGAAGGATTGATTTAAGATGAGCTTAGTTGAGGTAAGTGAGTTTACTTGTGCTGATTTTAGTTTGATGCAAAATTAGTTTTGGCTTGAGAGTCGGACTAAGTAATTTATTAGGTTACTTCAGGAAAATAGACTTGCAAATTTTAATTTGTAATTAATGCATTACAAATTCCTCAATGATTAGTTTAGTGGAAATATTTCATATGATCTGCAACTTCTGTTGTTTGTTTTTCAGTGTCCACCAATCAAAGGGCGAGTGCAAAAAATTCTGCACTGGCGATGGGGTGATCCCCCACCCCCTGTTCCTGTCCCTCCACCCCCAGATGCACCCCCTGATGCACCGCCCCCTCCGCCTATGAAGGGTCGTCCAGAGAGAGAGTTCTTTGTGAAGCTCACGGCACAGTCCTACTGGCACTGCACCTGGATCACAGAGCTACAGGTTCAGTTGTAAGACAGTATGAGACAGACATAACTGTTAAAGGACATACAGACATTTCCCTATCCATATCTGTCCTTCCTCAGCTCGAGATCTTCCACTCTGTGATGTTCCGGAACTATCAGAGGAAAACGGACATGGACGAGCCGCCCAGTCTGGACTACGGCTCTGGGGGAGAAGAGGATTCTGGGAAGAGTGAGAAGCGGAGGGCCAAAGACCCTCAATACGCCATTCTGGAGGAGAAGTACTACCGATATGGCATCAAGCCTGAGTGGATGATAGTGCACAGGATAATCAATCACAGGTGTGTGTTTTTTGTGTTAATATACGACATACTGTATATACGAATAATTTGAACTGTCAGAATATTACATATGTTTGAATGTGTGTGCACAGTGTGGATAAGAAGGGCAACTACCACTACCTGGTCAAATGGAGAGATCTGACCTATGACCAGTGCACCTGGGAGAGAGAGGAGCTGGACATCCCTGAGTTCAGTGCGCACAAAACGGTGTACTGGAGACACAGGTGCAGTTATGCATAGATGTTTCAGAAAACTGTCACAAGGGTTTGATTCCTCACAGTTTTCTAGCAATGCATTTTGGATGATGGAATAAGCAGTGTTTTGTTCTTTTTTTCTCACAGGGAAGAAGTGATGAAGGAGGACCCAGAGAAGCCAAGGAAGATGAGGAAGAGAGAGGAGAATGATGACGCTCCAGGCACGCCTGTTAATGATGTTGGTGTCACCCTTTTCTTTTATTCCAGTGGTTCAGGAATAATATTTTTAAGGCCAAGTAAGATTTTTACTAAAGTGTGTGGTTAAGTCAAACAAGTACAGCTTAGTCAGAATGGTGTTCCTCCAATTTTTTATCAGCTAGTCATCTATTTAAACATAATGTATGATGTTATTATTTTTTTTAATAATATTGGTAATATCCTGTAGTTAAGATAAATCATGCTGCTGCTAGACCAGTGCTTCTCAGCCAGGGTATGATGATATAATGAAGTATTTCATTTAATTATTATTAATATTTTAGTAAATAAAATTAATATTAATGAATAGGTTATTAATGTTAAAAAAACCACAAATCATGATTTGAACCGAAATCTTATGAAAACTTGTGTAATCACAAAATTAATTGTGGTTAATTCATTTAATATATCAGTACTCACATTTTCTGTTAATGAAAAAAAAAACCTTTAAATCAAGCAGGTTTTTTTTCATAATAACATCAGAAATATGCTATACAGTATGGGGGATGGGAGGCCAAAAAGGTTACTGGCACTTTAGCAGGAAAAAAGGTAGCATCTAAAAAGAAACATACAACAAAATGATCATATTTAGAAAGAATTTCACTGTCACAATGTAGCACATTAATATGCAAATTTTGCAGTTCAGTTCAAACCTGCCCTCATAAAAACAAGCATCTAGTTGCTTACATAACTTGAGTCCAGACATAACAATAACTCACCATTTTTTGATCGGTTCAGTTGTCTGCTGCTTTCTTTTCAGTGTTAATTGTATAATAAATTGTGGCATGCGATGCTGCCAATGCGCAGCATCTCAAATATTCATGTCGTGCATTGTAGAAATATGTAGGCTATTCATTACAGCCTTAGACACAGAGCTATATTCAAATCATAAATGGATTGGAAAAAATAAATACTAAATTGCAAATGGAATACAATGTTCATATTGTTTTGTATGATTATCTAATGTCTGCCTTTTAAGATGGGGTGGCCAATCCTGCTCCTGGAGGGCTATCATCCAACACACCTGCCTGGACGTTTCGATTTTGATTAGCTGGTTCAGTTGTGTTTTATCAGAGTTGGAGCTAAACTGGATGTTGGCTATCCAGGAGAAGGACTGAGCATACCACAGTTTGAGAGCCACTCTTTTATGCTGTTGATTCACTTTTATTCTTTATCTGACTATATTTGTTTTCTCATACTATCTACCTGTCAATAGCCCACAAAATTGGGTCCTCCTACCTTTTTCTGCCTTCTTGCCATCCTTTTTTTCACATCTGCTTTCTAGCACAAAGTCCTCAGTTCATTCAAGCTTTTAGGGCATGTAGGACCACCCTTCTTGTTTCTAAAAAGTTCTCTACCCAACTCTTCTCTCAGCCTACAATCAAGTACGAGGAGCAGCCGGACTTTGTGACAGAGACAGGAGGGACGCTGCATCTCTATCAGCTGGAGGGGCTGAACTGGTTGCGGTTCTCCTGGGCGCAGGGAACAGACACCATCCTGGCGGATGAAATGGGCTTGGGCAAGACCATCCAGACTATTGTTTTCCTCTACTCGTTATTTAAAGAGGTCTGTGACGGTCAGGTTACAAAAGTGTTTTATAAATGATATGTAAACTTTTAAATTTCTCTCTCCCATCCTGTTCCTCTCTGTGCATCCTTCCATGTCTCTCTGTCCATTTCTCTCTCCAGGGACACACTAAAGGGCCGTTCCTGGTGAGCGCACCGTTGTCCACAATCATTAACTGGGAGAGGGAGTTTGAGATGTGGGCTCCTGACTTCTACGTTGTCACTTACACCGGAGACAAGGACAGCCGAGCCATCATCCGTGAGAACGAATTCACCTTTGAGGACACGCCGGTGAAGGGAGGAAAGAAAGCCTTCAAATTACGGGTGAGAAAGAGAGGAGATGAGCGTTGGAAGGGGAAGGAATGACTTCTGATTGGAGAGGTGAAATGCAAAGATGGACAATGTGAGACGGAAAATGAAGAGAAGTGTTACAGAAAGAGAGGAGCCACAGTATGAGAGAAGAGGGAAAGGATGCCATTTTGGTGCGATAGGAAGAAGTGATTTTACTCTAACCATTATTTTCATTTTCTACCCATCATCCCTCTAGAGAGAAGCGCCCATTAAGTTCCACGTGTTGTTGACGTCCTATGAGCTTGTGACCATAGACCAGAACGTTCTCAAGTCCATTGACTGGGCCTGTCTTGTAGTGGATGAAGCCCACCGCCTCAAAAACAACCAGTCCAAGGTACACCGACTTGGTTAGGTTTTCCTGTTTTTTGTCCAAGTTTTGTTTGGTTTGAGAGAGTGTGTGTGTGTTTGGGAGATTCATCCTAATTTAATACAGCACAGGAAATAACTTCTTGGGTTCTTTGCAACACGGTAGATTGAGGATGACCGATATAAACCAGCAATTTTATAAACCATCATAATAAAGCCATTACATGTTTTCATTCAATGAGTCACTATCTAAGAAAGAGTTTGTGGTTATTTGAAAAAAATAAAAAATACACATTTACTTGCATTTATTCGATCAAACGCAATAATACAATAATAATTGTTTGAATGATGAACTGTTAGAACTGTTTAATATATTTTATAATATATTTTGATGAAAAAGCTGAATTTTCAACAACCATTACGCCAGCCTTCAGTGTCACATGATCTTTTAAAAATCATTTTAATAAGCTCATTTGTTGCGCAAGTAACATTTGTGTTAATATCAATACTGAAAACAGTTACCCGAGATACAAGAGTCCTTGCTTAAAACCAATATTAATTACTTTAAAAAAAAATCTCACTGAACCCAAACTTTTGAAGTGGTAGTATCTATATTAAGAATAATCTACACATTCAGAATTTACATTTCAAAATAACGAATTCACAACTAATTTTACTCCTAATTGTACACGTTTTGCAAAAAAATATAAAATAGTTTGTGATTGGCAAGTCCTGCTCATCGTGGTTTCATAATGAATCTATAGTAAGCACCTTGTATAGTTCCAATTAAGTGAAATACAGATTCTGTGTGTGTGTTTTATTAACTGAAGATGGTTGTTGTGGTGTGTTAGTTCTTCAGGAGACTCAATGACTACAAGATAGACCATAAGCTGCTGCTAACAGGAACTCCACTCCAGAACAACCTGGAAGAACTTTTCCATCTTCTGAACTTCCTGACGCCCAACCGCTTCAAGTATGACCATGCGCATAAAAGCACATTTATATGTGACTGTAAAAGTGTCCCAAGAAGTATTTAGATGTATTATGTTATATAATGCAATCATATAATTTTTTTGTGTGGATGAAGTGTCCAGATACTTTTTGAGGCACAGACATGTTTTAATACTCAAAATAATTTGACTACATCGCTTTATTTCTGTCCCTCAGTAATCTAGAGGGTTTTCTAGAGGAGTTTGCAGACATCTCTAAAGAGGACCAGATTAAGAAACTGCACGACCTGCTCGGCCCACACATGCTCCGGAGACTCAAAGCTGACGTGTTTAAGAACATGCCGGCCAAAACTGAGCTGATTGTCCGAGTGGAGCTCAGCCCCATGCAGAAGTAAGTCCTCAACATTGATATCTCAAACAAAATGTTTTGACGTGTATTTATTATCTCAAGATAATCAGCAGGAAGTAGGAAGTAATAATATACTTTTTGAAGCCACTGTATGTACATATCAACACAGACACGTTTTAATACTCAAAATAATTTGACTACATCGCTTTATTTCTGTCCCTCAGTAATCTAGAGGGTTTTCTAGAGGAGTTTGCAGACATCTCTAAAGAGGACCAGATTAAGAAACTGCACGACCTGCTCGGCCCACACATGCTCCGGAGACTCAAAGCTGACGTGTTTAAGAACATGCCGGCCAAAACTGAGCTGATTGTCCGAGTGGAGCTCAGCCCCATGCAGAAGTAAGTCCTCAACATTGATATCTCAAACAAAATGTTTTGACGTGTATTTATTATCTCAAGATAATCAGCAGGAAGTAGGAAGTAATAAAAATATTTCATTTGTTTAAATAAATTTCTTGCTATGCGTGCTTCATATGTTTTTGTGTGCACACTGTATAAACAGAAAATACTACAAGTTCATTCTGACGCGTAATTTCGAGGCGCTGAATTCTAAGGGAGGAGGAAACCAGGTGTCTCTGCTCAACATTATGATGGACCTAAAAAAGTGCTGCAACCACCCCTACCTCTTCCCCGTCGCTTCTGCCGTAAGAGCACACACTGTATTTCTGACAGCAACAAAAAAACTTGTCATTTGTATGAACTAACTTATGTAGTGTGAAATACTGCCACCTGCTGTCAGAGAATTTGATTTGATTGATGCTGTCAAAATGTTTAATTTAAAGGGGTCATATGATGCGATTTCAAGTTTTCCTTTCTCTTTGGAGTGTTACAAGCTGATTGTGCATAGATAAGATTCCTGAAGTTGCAAAGACTAAAGTCTCAAAACCAAAGAGATATTCTTTATCAAAGTTAAGACTCTGCCACGCCCTCCTAAAACGGCTCGTTCTAACACGCCCCCACATATCTACCTCACTATGTGGAAATATT
>NW_015505406.1:639558-644146 GCF_001515645.1 Sinocyclocheilus grahami
GTGATTATGGTAAGGGGCGTTACATTTCTGACGAGTGCTTGTGGTGTTCGGCCAATCGCAATGCACTGGGTCAGCTGGCCAATCAGAGCAGACTGCGCTTGTCGGAAGGAGGGACTTTGTAGAAAACGAAGCGTTTGAGAGAGGCGGGGCATAGAGGACCTACAATAATGTACAGTATTTGAAAAATAATGTGTTTTTTGAACATTAAAGCATGTCAACATATTCTGTTACACCAAATACACAAAATAATGATCTTTAAAAAAGCATCATATGACCCCTTTAATAGTTCATATGTTTAAGATAATAGTTAATAGTTGTGTTTAGTGTTTGACAAGGTTTTATTAATTGTGCACATGGATATCATAGGCTGTCTTGTGTTACAGGAAGCTCCCAAAACACCAAGTGGAGCGTATGAAGGTGCAGGTCTCACTAAGGCTTCTGGGAAACTAATGCTGCTGCAGAAAATGCTCAGAAAACTGAAAGAGCAAGGCCACCGAGTGCTAGTGTTCTCTCAGGTATGAACACACATGTAAATACTTTCACTTAGCTTGTATTTTACACATAATAAGCTGTACTGCACACGGGCTCCCAAATTGTGGTTGTTTAGTGCCCCCATGTGGTGCAGGGCACATCTCTGGAGATTGTGAAAATAGTACAAAATATATATGGTTTTATATCAAAATGTTCAAATTGAATAGCTTTGTGTTTCTAATCATTACAATCTAATTTGGAGCTCATGGCAAGCTAGGTGTTACTTGGATGGTCTGATTCGATCAGATGTGGTACTTTGCATTCATTTTGATTTCATCACGTCTTACTATATCTTATTTGAACTAACACTGTTTCCCCCTCAGATGACCAAGACGCTGGATTTGCTGGAGGATTTCCTGGATTATGAGGGTTATAAATATGAGCGAATTGATGGAGGCATCACTGGAGCTCTCCGACAGGAAGCCATCGACAGATTCAACGGTTAGAGCAGTGCACCAGACATACATATTGTGTACATAAATTATAGAAGTAACATTATTGTAATGTGTTTTGGATACAGCTAGAGAATTAGCTAGAGTTGTGGTCCTGTGGTGCTTTCAGGTGATACAAGATATGTGAAAAAGTATGTTATAACATTAAACATTAGGTAGTACTTAGATGGTCTGATTTGAATAAAGACGGTCTAAAATGTTTGAGAACCACTCAGCTGGAGATTTGGTTTTAATAGCTATTCAGATGTCATCACAAAGTCATCTTCGCTCTCTCCTCTCTCTTCCCAGTCCAAATGTTGATGATAAATGTGAATTTAGAGATACTATTTTTCATTGTTTGTAAGACTCAATCCATTCTTGGAGCGGTTGAGTCAGTTGTTTTCAGATGTGGAGGAAAGTTTATGCCAAATGTAGAATGTCTTATCTTGAAATGACAGTTGATTTATTTTATTGTTTGGTAAGCAATACTTGCAGTTTACAAGGACAAAATTACTTGAGAACAGACAGATCTCTGTTTAAAGCATTTATAAAGTCTGGAATCATTGTTGAATTTGAATGTTACAAAGTTCTGAAAGATATATAAACATCTGAACAACAGTGGTGCTATAATTATATCTTTTGCATTGTGCTTTGGTGGGAGAGTTTATTTTGCTGTTTTGTGGTGTTGAGGTTGATTGATTATGTGTGTGTGTGTGTGTGTGTGTGTGTGTGTGTTTTAGCTTTTTAATCATTGTGTTATTTGTTATAATGACTTGATGACTTTTTGGGTGGCCAAAATGTATGAGCAAACCTTACATCACACAGTGAGCAATTTCATATAACTTTTTATATGAAATAAGGATTTTTAAAAATCCAAACGACAATGGTCGAACCCGTTTTAACACCAAGTTTTTCCTCATCTTGACTTGTTTGGGACACATCCCGCATGCTTATTCATCATTGTCATATGTATATAGTATCATCTTGCCCACTGATAGCCACATAGATATATTCACATAATGGTATTTACAATTTATGATAAACCATATTAACGGCCTAGCAAAATCTCTACTGGTGGACAGCCCATTGTTACCACATAATATTTTCATTACAAATCTAAATCAAATTTCTCTCTCTGTCGATCACACAGCTCCTGGTGCGTGTCAGTTTTGTTTTCTTCTCTCTACACGAGCGGGTGGTCTGGGAATCAACTTGGCCACTGCGGACACAGTCATCATCTTTGACTCTGACTGGAATCCTCACAATGACATTCAGGTAAATATAAAAAAGAGGAGAGTCTCATACAGTCCACGCCAGTGTTCACAGACATTCACTCTACTTGTGTGAGACACCTGACAGGTTTGTTCTGGTGTTTTATTTGTCATGTGCCACCTAGTGGACAGTTTGAGTATAGACTCCTGAAATTTAGGGGCCGTTTACACGACAACGTTTTAAGCCAAAAATGGGAAACTTTTTATGCTTTTTGCATGTACCTTTACACGACAACGGCATTTTGGGGACTGAAAACGCATATTTTTGAAAACGGGTTTCAAGGTGCAAGTTTTTGAAAACGCCACCATTGTCATTTCCGTGTAAACACCCAAAACGGGAATCTTTGAAAACGGTGACGTCATGCGTGTGTAGTACGTGTAAAGGCCCGTTCACACCAAGGACGATAACTATAAAGATAACGATAAAGACAAAGAGAAGCGATATCGTTGGAATCACTTTCAAAACGATTTTTCTCCAGCTGATGAACGATAAAAAAATTGACAGCCAATCAGAATCCATCCTGCTGTAACGAGCTCGAGAATTTAAAGCGGCAGCCGAGCGTGCGCTTAGAATAAACAGAAGATATCGTTCGCTGGTGTGGACGCTAATATCGGTATCTTTATAGTTATCTTTATAGTTATCGTTCTTGCGCGAACAAACATACACAACAATGGCGGAATGCATGGTACTGTTGTTGCTGTTTAAGAGTTTGCTAACGCTTCTTCAGCAAAGTGGATTTACCCCACCAATATTACAACCAACAGCGGAGACGAATCATATACACACAGCAACAGGTACTGTTTACTAACAAGGTGACAGCGCCAACTACTGGCCTGGCATACGTAATACAGCGTTTTTGGCTGTTTTCGCAGATGTGTACAGTATAAACACGAATCGTTTTGAAACCGTTGTCATGTATACGTGAAACCTTTTAAAAACTCAAGGGAAAAACTTTTCCGTTTTTGACTACATCATTGTCGTGTAAACGTAGCCTTAGAATAGCATCTGTGAGGTTTCAAAGCTAAACATATTTTGAATCTTATCTCTTTCTTTCAGGCCTTCAGCCGAGCTCACCGTATTGGTCAGGCCAATAAAGTGATGATATATCGGTTTGTGACTCGGGCCTCAGTGGAGGAACGAATCACTCAGGTGGCCAAAAGGAAGATGATGCTCACACACCTGGTGGTGCGGCCCGGTCTGGGCTCAAAAGCTGGATCCATGTCTAAACAAGAGCTGGATGACATCCTCAAGTTTGGCACGGAGGAGCTTTTCAAGGATGAGATTGAGGGTGGGATTGATAAGTTAAATTGATTGATGTATAAAAATAAATGAACCAGAAAATCGTTTGGTAATTTAGTCAACTAATGAACATCTTTGTTGTTGAAATGTTATGAAAAAACTTGCTCTGTAACTCTCTGCAACACTTTGCTATACTGAAGGTTCACCCGTTTGTTTCCTGTTTTCAGCAGGGGACAATAAGGATGATGACAGCAGCGTAATTCACTACGACAATGCCGCCATCGAGCGTTTGCTAGACCGCAGCCAGGATGCCACAGACGACTCTGACATGCAGAACATGAACGAGTATCTGAGCTCCTTCAAGGTGGCCCAGTACAATGTCAGAGAAGATGACAAGGTGGGAGGAGTTTTTGTGGAGTATCCAAGAGTGGGGCTTTTGAGGAATTTGAAAGATGACCAACATTTAATCGCCTCACCAATATTTCAATAATAATCCTGAAAAAAATGAGCCATGAAGCATGTTTTGATTTAACAACTATCTGAAGTATGTACCATGTATGTCTTTCCCTGCCAGAGGAATTTTTTTTTTTAATTTCAAGACTTAAAGGGGTCATATGATGTTGCTAAAAAACATTATTTTGTGTATTTGGTGTAATGCAATGTGTTTATGCGGTTTAAAGTTAAAAAAACACATTATTTTCCACATACTGTACATGATTGTTTCTCCTCTATGCACCGCCTTTCTGAAACACGTCGATTTTTACAAAGCTCATCGGTCTGAAAAGCGAGGTGTGCTCTGATTGACCAGCTATCCAGTGCATTGTGATTGGCCGAATACCTCAAGCGTGTGACGGCGATGTTACGCCCCTTACCATATTGTGATGCCCTGTCCGGCCAGAGCGATGATTCAAAAACATTAAAACCCATTATAAACGAGGCATTTGTTGCATCCAGTGTGGACATAATTACGGATTATAATGACTTATACTGTCTTTTTACGCGTTGCGTTGCATCGCACCGCACCGCACCGCACTGCACCGCACCGCGTAAACATAAAACCATGACTGCATTTGTGATCGGAGAAATGACAAACAACAAGTGCTACTCTACACTGC
>NW_015505406.1:646041-652140 GCF_001515645.1 Sinocyclocheilus grahami
TTTAGTCTAACGTTACTCTCCCAGGATCAGTAAACAGTCCTCCATAAAATGTGCTGCACACATCTGAATATTTGGGTTGAAGTGTTCTGGAACAGTGTTGTAAATACAACTTAACCACTGATTTCTAGTCATGTCCCCTTTTGGAAGGCCAAACAAAGTAGTTTCACTTTCACAACAAAACACACAGCGTCTTCACGACATGGCGGCGGCAACAACAATACTACAGCGAGAATAAAAGTTATGCCTTCTTTCTTTGCGTGAACATTTGGGCGGCATTATGCAAATCTTCCCACATAGTGATGTAGACATGTGGGGGTGTGTTAGAACGAGATGTTTTAGGTAGGCGTGGTTGACTCTTAACTTTTATAAAAAATATCTCTTTGGATTTGAGACTTTAGTCTTTGCAACTTTACAGATCTTCTTTATGCACCAAGAGCTTGTAACACTCCAAAGAGAAAGGAAAAATTGAAATCGCATCATATGACCCCTTTAATGGAGGCCTCAAATATAATTAATTTTTGTATGACTTTTTCTGAGATGTTTCTTCTAAAATTTTCACCTAAAATAATTAGCAAGGATGCTTTAAAATCAAAAGTGACAGTAGATACGTTTATACTGTTGCAAAATATTCATAAAAAATATTCATGCTGTTCTTTTGAACTTTAGACAAAATTATTCAGCAGCACAACTGTTTTCAGCATCGATAATAATAAGGAAAGTTTATTGCGTACCAAGTTAGCACATGTCTACAATTCGTCAATGATGTCTAAAGGAACCTGTGACACTGAAGACTGGTGTAATGGCTGCAGAAAACACAACTTTGCCATAACAGGAATAAATTACAATGAAAATACATTAAAATATAAAACAGTTGTTTTAAATTGTAATAATATTTCACAATACTACTGGGGTTACGGAGTAACCAGAACATGAGACGTGCGGATCCATGTGCAAAGTTTTTAATAAAAGACGTGGTCACAAACACAGGCAGGGTCGAAACACCAGCGAACAGGTATGGTACGGGCAAAACACAAGAGCAGTCCAGTAAACAGGCGTGGGTCGATCGACGGTGAACAATATCCAACAGGGCAAGGCAAAGAGAGATAATCCAGGTATAAAGCAATAATCCAGTCAGGGGCAAACAGAGTCCGAAACAGCAAGACAAAAAGGGTAATCCGAAAACACAGGCAAGAATCTGAAAACAGGCAAGGCGAGACTATGACTAAACTAGGAAAACTGGAAGTGGCTCCGTAAAGTGCTATACGCAGACAATACTCGGCGACTTCAGCAGGATCTGGGGTGATGTTATATAGTGTGTGTAATAGCTTTCAGGTGAGCGTGTGATTGGTTACAGCTGTAATCAGTGCAATGGATGATGGGAAATGTAGTCCAGGGTATAGTGAAACAGTCTGTGTAGTGTGAGAGTCCATGTAGTGAGCGGGGGACCTCTGGTGGTGAGTGAACGGAAGTTCATAGACCGGATTCGTGACAACTGGTTTTACTGTATTTTTGATCAAATATATTTAGCCTTGGTGAGCATAAGAGACATAAAAAAATCATACTGACCACAAAACTTTGAACAGTAGTGCAAAAATAGACAAAGATTTTTGACACCGTAATAGTATAGAGCTATAAAAGTAACGTGTATAGCATGTCTCAGATAATTTAGTCTTGCAAGAATGTAATTAGAAATGTTTGAGTTATATTTATATTTGCATATAGATCTTTTCTGAAGCTCTATACTAGGATACTGAAGATTACTGGGGTCTTTTTTCAGGAGAAACATCTTAAAAGCAAGAGACTTGGTCTCCATTTTCTCTCCATTGAATATTATTGGTGTCTTATTATTGGAAACAAAGGAGATATTAAGGAGATCTCATTTGTTGTTGTGTCCAGATAGAGGAGATCGAGAGAGAGATCATTAAGCAGGAAGAGAATGTGGATCCTGATTATTGGGAGAAACTCTTGAGGCATCACTATGAACAGCAGCAGGAAGATCTGGCCCGCAATCTCGGCAAAGGAAAGAGAGTCCGCAAACAGGTTAACTACAATGACGCGGCTCAGGAGGACCAAGGTACAGTTTTTTCAACATAACAATTTGAGTGAAAGGTTAAACAAATGAATTTCAGTACTTTCTTTGGAATGTTGCATTTTATTTCAGTAACAACAGCACTTGAACTCCATGAACGTTGCAAGTTTTTAAAAATTTTTTTGTAAAACCTGATGATCATGTTCTCCAGCATAATTTGAGAACAATCCAAAGAGCAACTTGTGCTTAAACGGAAGAACATCTGACTGTGTGTACAAAGGATGATCTATGTAAGAATTTCCATCATTTGAATATGGCCTAAAAAGAGTCAGTCATCTGAAATATTTCTCCATCTCATGTCAAAATGTTTCTTTGTTTTAAGTTTGTCCAATTGAATTTTGAATCCCTGATTTTCAGTGTGGTCTCAGACTTTTGGAGCCCACTGAATTTTAATTAGCCCATTTTTTCTAGCCTTTTATTACAATAAACCATGTTTGTGCTTCTCATATAAATGCAGCGTATTATCTCATATAAATCTCCAAAATTACATCTTGTAGCAGCTTCATTTTTGGCATGTGGTTTACTATGTTACTTTTGATTGAGTGGGACAGAAAGGCTATATCCCACACACTGCTGTTTTGGTCAGGTTAGAACAGCCACATGCAGTTGACTCAAAAATGGCTACATCCACAACACCCAGGGGATGCCGAAGTGTGGCAGCTTTTCATTTATGTGTCAAAAAAGAGAAAAACAAAATGGTCAGGAAAAAGACAAATAACAGAAATGAAAAAGGAGGTTTTCTCCAGAAAGGGACAATATAGAATTTTTGGTTTTCTGATGGCGCTTACAGCTGCATAATTACAGTGATAACTGAGATAAACTCTAGGTACACATACTTTTCTTTGTGTATCCAAGCAGCCTGACTTGCAGGGTCATAATGTTGCAGCATCTTCTCTGCAGAATATATTACATGTGCACAGAAAACAATCTGCTGGCCTTTTTAAACGTTTGACAGCAGCCTGTGCTTCAATAATTGACATTTGTGGGTTTTCATTTTGGTTTAAACAGCCCTGTGTTTTCCTGTAGGACTAAATCATTCTCTCTGACAGCTGAATTTGAACAGAATGCTTGTGCAGAGTTAGATAAGTGGAGATACAGAACATTTTGTCACAAAAGAGCCAAATTTGAAACGATCACATCTGTCTTTTTTCCACTGTTGGAGAGCGTTGCCAAACTGATATATAAGATTTTGGTTGGGCTTTATTTGAAGGTTCTGGTGAATGGAAATGGTTTGACTACTGCTAACCATATTCTGCGCTGTGGTTTGTTTATTACTGACAGTGCTCTTTTCAATATGCTTTTACAGAGTGGCATGCTGACATTTCAGATAACCAATCAGAATACTCAGTGGGCTCAGAGGAGGAAGATGAGGACTTTGATGAGAGACCTGAGGGTGAGGAGCAAACAGACACACTCTCAATTAATATTCACATATTGTTCTTAATATAAATAAAAAGAAACATAATACAATGTTATAACTAATAATTAAATATGTTATTATCAACCAAACTTATTCTAAGTTATTTATAATTAGGTTGGAATGATGTTCAACTGTACTATAAGTGAACAATATGTTTACAGCGTTAATTAGTTTAGGTTATTGTTATTTCTACATATACATGATACAGTTTTAACTTTTTTAAGCTGTATACATTGATATTAGTTGATGTATAATGAATGAATAAGAATAATATTACATTTATAAAACAATACTATATTTATAAATTAATGTTAACGCTGTAAAAAATTGTTGTGCTGGAATGGACTATATATATATAACCCCCTAACCAAAGTATTAAACTATTAAAACTATTTCTGCATATACTATATACTATTATCAATATACTATTGTTTAAGTATTAAAATATAAAAAAATTACATTAAAAACCGTTTGTGCTATGGACATTGCAGCTTAAATCATGCAGTTTAGGAGAGATGCTATTACTGTACTCACAGTGAGTGTTGCTCGTGCAAGCTTCACTTACAAATGTACAAATATAACTGCTAAGCCCCACATCTTTTGGCCCCTTTTAGACTTTAATTAAGACATTAATTTGCTCCTTTTGGCACCTTGTTGGGACGTCTTGTGGTTTTGTCAGGTTTTGCTATTCTTCTGGAGGCACATTCACAGTTTATGTATTGCAGCTGTTCAGGATAATGTATCCTTCCTGTGCTGTAACCCTGTTTCCTGATGCTGGCTTAGTGAGATGGACATGTTGAACTGATCTCTTGGCTGACTCTCCTCTCCCCTCGTCCAGGTCGCAGACAGTCACGCAGGCAGCTCCGAAACGAGAAGGATAAACCACTGCCACCCCTGTTGGCCAGAGTGGGCGGCAACATTGAGGTATCGTGCAGCTATTCTTTACTTGTTCGTTTGTGTTGGCACAACTATTGTAAATGGCCATTAAATGATGCATGCTCAGTGTAAAATCAACACAAGCCTATTGGTCACAGTTGAATGTGATTTATAGTGTATTTTCCAAGTGTTTGCTTATCTGGAGGTCGCCTGCATGTCCAGTATATACAGCGTCTCTGGATGCGTGCCTCTTATAATTAAATTGACTGACATAGAGCTGGAGATAACAGGGCTGCATTTTTCCAGTTTTGAGAACTGCCCAGTAACGTTTCATAATGTCAATAAAAGCATGTCTGTTTTTTGTATAAGGCCTGATTAGATTAAAACAATTTACATAAAAATGCAATCTATCATCTTCTGCCTAATCGTGTGTCTGTGTGTTGGTCAGGTATTGGGCTTTAATACGCGCCAGAGAAAAGCCTTCCTAAATGCCATCATGAGATGGGGAATGCCAGCTCAGGACGCCTTTTCCTGCCAGTGGCTCGTGCGAGACCTCCGCGGAAAGAGTGAAAAAGAGTTCAAGTATGACTTTCTTTACCAGTAAATGTGTTTGGAAAATGTCATTTGATACAGAAGTGTGTAAACTTCAGACTTGGGCACTGCTAAGGAAACTTTTCTCTTTTCCATTTACTTTGTTTCTCTGGCAGGGCGTACGTGTCGCTCTTCATGAGGCACCTCTGTGAACCGGTGGCTGACGGTTCAGAGACGTTCGCTGACGGTGTCCCGCGCGAGGGGCTCTGCAGGCAGCCGGTTCTCACGCGGATAGGGGTCATGTCTCTGGTAAAGAAGAAGGTGGGTCTGTCACATTTCAGAGTGATAATAGTGCTTTTGGACGAAATAAAATCAAATATATAATTATATACACTACCATTCAAAAGTTTCAAATAAATGCTGTTCGCTTCTATTCATCAACAAATACTGAAAAAAATGGGTCATGGTTTCCACAAAAATGTAAAGCAGCACAACTCTTTTCAACATTACTTGAGTTTAGTGTAATGGCTGCTGGAAAAAAAATTCAGGAATAAATTACATTTTAAAATACATTAAAATAGAAAACGGTTGTTTTAAATTGTAATAATATTTCACAATTTTACTGTTTTTACTGCATTTTTTATTTAAAATGAGCATAAATGGTATAATAAATAAGAGACTTCTGCCAAATTTTTGACTGGTAGTAAATGTTCTTAATATTAATCTTTTAAAGGGGTCATATGATGCTGCTAAAAATAACATTATTTTGTGTATTTGGTGTAATGAAATGTGTTTATGCGGTTTAAGGTTAAAAAAACACATTATTTTCCACATACTGTACATTATTGTTTCTCCTCTATGCCCCGCCTTTCTGAAACGCGTTGATTTTTACAAAGCTCATCGGTCTGAAAAGCGAGGTGTGCTGTGATTGGCCAGCTATCCAGTGCATTGTGATTGGCCGAATACCTCAAGCGTGAGACGGAAATGTTACGCCCCTACCATACTGTGATGATGCCCCGTCCAGCCGGAGCGATGATTCAAAATCATTAAAACCCATTATAAACGAGGCATTCGTTGCATCCAGTGGGGACATAATTATGGATTATTATGACTTATACTGTCTTTTTACGCTTTGCATTGCATCGCGCCGCGTAAACATAAAACCATGTCTGCATTTGTGATC
>NW_015505406.1:654953-661476 GCF_001515645.1 Sinocyclocheilus grahami
GGCTTAGCGTGAGCTGAGGCCGGGCTAGAGTGAGCAGAGGCGGCGGGGTTGAGAACGGCGCAGCCGGTGGATCCGATGAAGGAGCGGCAAGCACATGTGACGACCCCGGGCTTCGTCCACGGTGAAAGCCGATCCGGCGACCCACAGCGCAAAGTTGTAGTATTTCCTCAGCGACCAGCACGGATCAGCTCCAGGCATGACGAAGCAGATATCGTCCTCTTTTGGAAGGCCAAACAAAGTAGTTTTGCTTTCACAACAAAACACACAGCGCCTTCACGACATGGCGGCGGCAACAACAATACTACAGTGAGAATAAAAGTTACTCCTTTCTTTGCGTGAATATTTGGGCGGCGTTATGCAAATTTTCCCACATTGTGACGTAGATATGTGGGGGCGTGTTAGAACGAGCCGTTTTAGGTAGGCGTGGTTGACTCTTAACTTTTATAAAGAATATCTCTTTGGATTTGAGACTTTAGTCTTTGCAACTTTACAGATCTTCTTTATGCACCAAGAGCTTGCTCCAAAACACTCCAAAAGAGAAAGGAAAAATTTAAATCACATCATATGACCCCTTTAATGATGCTTTACAATGCTATGCCTTATCTTTTATACAGCTGATAAAATCTTCTTGGCTACATATTAAGCACCATTGCTACAGCCATACACATTCAGACAGACATCACGGGCCATTGCATCATGTCTCATGCCATTTTTAAGTGTCTTGTCCTGTTTTAAGTGTTAAAATAGTTAAACTGTAAAATGTGTGTTGAAAACCCTGCATTCTTTTTTGTTGTGCTCCACCTAGCTGTGATAGATAGATAGACAGACATACAGATAGAGATTGATTGATTGATTGATTGATTCACACAAGCACTTGGGTTACTGTATTGAAGAGGCAGGTGTGTTTGACATTGTGTGCAGGTGCAAGAGTTTGAGCACATTAATGGGAAATGGAGCATGCCTGAACTGAAGCCAGAGATTACTGTGGACTCCAAGAAATCGTCAAGAGCTTCTTCGCCTGCCATTAAGACAGACACTCCCACACCTGAAATGAGCTGCAACAACACACCGTGCACCTCCAAACCAGGTACAAACCCACCCAAAACCCTGATATGCAGCTCAAAGAGAGAATCTCTCACACACAGTGACCTTACCTGCCGTAACTTGTTCCCACAGCCACTCCCTCTCCACCCGACAAGATAGAAAAGAGCTCAAAAGAGGCGGAGAAAGACCAGTGTGAATCCCTGACAGAACCAGAAAGAGAGAGAGAGAAGGAAAAAGCAAAAGAAGAAAAGGAGGGGGAGAGTGTGGAAAGCACAAAACATGGAGAGGTAAGTGTGTGTGTGTGTGTGTGTGTTGTGAGGACCAAATGCAAAACCTGAAATCACCTGCTTTGTGGAGAACATCCAACAAGGAAAACTGCATAATAAGCATATTAAATTATGTCTTAATGGAAATAAATTAAAGGTTTGTGCAGTGGTTAGCTTTAGGGGTTATAAAAGGGCATTATGCCTAATATAACAACAATAGAAGTAATATTAGAACAACAGAAAAACATATCCAGCATGATAAACAAATGTGTGCATGTGTGTGGCAGGGATTATTTTATTATGTAGGTTTAGCAAAACATGTGAACCTGTCTGTTTAAATCTGTTGTGTCAGAAAGTGTGGAGCAGCCTGTGTGTCTGTTTGTGTGTTTCATGGAGATAACATTTCTGAAACCACATAATAATCATGCTTCCAGGTTCTTCTGACAAGCTGCTTTTAGTGATGCTCTAATGATCTGTAAAACATTCTATAATGTAATTTATCATGAAGTTATAATAAATTTAGAGTGTGGCATAGACTACTGTTCAGAGGTTTGGGGTTGGTAAAATATGTATTTATGTATTTGTAATCTCTTGTGCCCCCCAAGGCTGCATTTATTTGATCGGAAATACAGTTATATCATGAAATATTATTACAATTTCAAATAACCTTTTTCTATTTTAATGTTTTTAAAAATTTATTTATTCCTGTGATGGCAATGCTGAAGTTTCAGCAGCCATTACTCCAGTCTTCAGTGTCACATGATCCAGGAAATCATTCTAATATGCTGATTTGGTGTTTAAAGGGTTATGCCGAGTTCACACTGCACGATTTTCAAAGTCGTCGGGTCACCGTTGTTTTCACACTGCACGACTATCTGAGGTAGCAGTCAGTCGCTGCTGTGTTCACACTGCACGATGGATCGGCGACAGGAGGTTACACACTGCATGACTTCACAATAGGAAGAATCGCTGACAACTCTGTCTGGTCCGCAAACTATGTTTAACAACAAAACACACGCGAGAAGTGATAAGGAAATAACGCAAGAACCCGCGTGCGTCAGACCGGAGTTCTCGAGCGAGACTGGAATTATTTTTAAAAAAATATATATATAGCCCGCAGTGAACGAGTACCGATTTGCCTCCGATTTCGGGCATTTGTCGGCAATTTCGCTAAACCTGTTGGCGAGTGAAAAATCTGGCTAAAATCGTGCAGTGTGAACTCGGCATTAGTTCACCTAAAAATGAAAATTCTGTCATTAATTACTCACCCTCGTGTTGTTAGAAACCCGTAAGACCATCGTTCATCTTCAGAACACAAATGAATTTCGACAGTATCATGACACGAGCGTGTGGTGGCGCTGACCCAGATCCGGTGTAATGACTTCATCACGCCAGATCTGGGTCAGTGCCGGTGCCGCCACACACGACATGGTACTGTTGTGAACACGTGTCACACGGACTACTTTGTCGATCATCTTGTTACTTTTCTGGACCTTGAACATGGTAGTTGAACATGGAGCCCTCAGATTTCATCACAAATATATAAAAAAATAAAAATATCTTAAATTGTGTTCCGGAGATGAACGAAGGTCTTACGGGTTTCGAACAACACAAGAGTGAGTAATTAATGACAGAATTTTCATTTTTGGGTGAACTTACCCTTTAAGAAACATTTCTTATTATTATAAATGTTGGGGAAAAAACAACGGAACCCATTATCTATTTATTTATTTATATATATATATATACTGTATATATTATTATTATTATTTTTTTTTATTAACAGTTAAGAACAACATTTATTTGACACTTAAAACAATTGCAAAATATCTTTTGTTGCTCAAATATACACACCTTAGATAATGCCATTTGACGTTTATCATACAATAACAACTGCTTTTGATTGTACTTAAAAGGGATAGATCACCCAAAAATGAATTTTATCCTCGGTCTTCATCTGCTCACCCTCTTGTGGAACATAAAAGAAGATATTTTGAAAAATGTGCTAGTCTTGTTTTTGTCTATACAGTGGACATTAATGGGTACCAAAACGGTTTGGCTACCAACATTCTTCAAAGTATCTTTTGTGTTCCACAGAAGAAAGAAACTCATACAAGTTTGGAATGACACGAGGATGAGTACATTATGACAGAATTTACATTTTGTGAAATATAATCCTTTCTATTTATTGCATGGAATAATAAATTGTCATAAGCCATAATTATAATTTCATTGTACATGTGTATAATGATGACAATAAAAGGCATTCTTTCATTCAATCACATATCCTGATGGAAATCTAAAGGCCCAAACCTTCAACGAACTGGGTGTTTCAACCCCATACAAAGCACTTTTTGGAAATTTTCTCTTTTTTTTCTTTTGTTCATGTAATGCAAACCAGCTCTCTTCCAGGATGCCTGAAAAAGCAGGAAGCAAACAGTCCCAAGCCCTTCATTAGCAACTGTTCTTAGCTAAACATCTGCTATAATGTAATATAGTGAACATCTGTTTTAAAATAATGACATTTTTATTTGATTTATTTGTTGCTTGATACAAAATGATTTTGGCTGGATACAACTTAAATGGCCATTCCGGAGTCCCTGTAGAAGCTAGAAATGCCTCTGCAAGCATTTGTTTGTAAACTGTAACTTCATCTATATGACACTCAAATAAAGAATGTGTTTCTTTCTCTTCTTCCAGACTTCCACCACAGTGGAAGATGGCGAAAAAGACCCTCTATCCAGTGAAAAAGCTCAGACATCCGAAAGTCCAACAAAAGCTTCTGATGACTCAAAAACAAAAGAGAGCCCTGCCATCTCTCAGTCTTCTCCAAAAGAAAAGAATGAGAAAGAAAAACAAGTGGAGGAGAGCACTGACAAAGAGGCCTCCCCAGAGAAACCGTCAGATTCTCCATCTGTTAAAGATGAGAGCAGAGGTAACTGCAGCAGCAAATGGTGAAATCTGATTGGCTGTAGTGCCAATCAGTCATTTTATTGTGATTTGTGGTTAATTGTTGTCTGTCATTACAGAGGCGTTGAAAGGGGACAAGGGAGAGAAAAGAGAAAAAACTGGAGAAGAAAAAGAGAAAAGTGAACTGACGTCTCCTTCCACAGAAACAACAGAAAAGAAAGAGAAATTAGATCAGCCCTCAGATGTCAAAAAAGGTGAGCGTTACAACGCTACTCTTTCTTTCTTCGCTTTTTGTGTATTATATATAGTTGCATAGTGAAGAATGAAAAACTATTGGTCCAAAGTTGTTTATACACATACATTCACAAAAACAGCATCTAAAATCCATGGTGCAACCTTCAGTACCACTGAATTTAAGCCTTAATTTTTGTGTTTTAATGTAGGGAATAAATAACTAAACTAAACATGATGTAAACATGTTTTTCTTTTTTCTATCGGGTCACAGAGGAGGTGAAGGGTGAAAAGGATGCTGTGAAGGAGGTCAGAGGGCAGAGGGAGGAGGTGCCCAAAGGTAACAGCAAACCCACAGAGCGTCCACGGTTTATGTTCAACATCGCAGATGGAGGATTCACAGGTAAATACAAAAAAAATGTTTAAAGCTGCTGTGTGCCATTTTGTCTGTGTTGTAATACTTAACATGTTGAAGGTGTCTGTAAGCATTCCCATTTATCTGCTCAGGGAGGTGCTCAGCATTTCTTTTAAATTATTGTTTTAAACATAATAATTAATAATTCAATTATGTTTTAAACAGCACAGGTTCAGAAAATACCTTTTTGAAATTTAAAATATATTTATTTAATTTCAAAATAGTATTTATATATCAGTGGCGTGCGGTGGTGTTTTAAAATGAGGAGGCAGTTATATACATACATATATATATATATATATATATATATATATGTATATGTATGTCCCTGTTACACTTAATGTTGTCACATTTTCCTGGTTAAATATTACATAAAAAAGAGAACAAATATAATTCTAATATAATTATAGCATTTATTTAATATTTTTAATGCTAATTATACATTTCATAGTGTTTTTATGCATTTTTATTCCAAAATAATAACTAAAGGCGGTAATAATTTGAACAGTATTTTGGAAACAATTTAATAATGTTTGATTAGAACTACTTTAGTTAACATGAACTAAGAATAAACAATAGCCTACTTCTACAGCATTTATTAATCTTAGTTAAAGGTCCCATATTTTACACCTTTTTGGAGTTTTATTTTAGGTGTTGATGTCCTTAAGAATATATATTTGCGGTATAAGTACCAAAAACCATCTCAATATTTTTTTACAGTTCCGCACAAAAGAGGGTTTTATTAGGCACTCCGATGTTTCTTGTTTAATTACACACGTTACGTCGAACTGTTGTATAAACGCAATATCGCTCTCGTACTCGAGTGATATTGCTCATATATATATATGGGATGTAATGGTATTTTAATGGAATGATATGATCAATATTGATATCAATCGATATCAATATCGTGGTATCGTGATATCGATATCAATATCGTGGTATCGCGATAGCATGACAATATGAAATGATAGGTCTTCCAGGCAAAAAGTGTAGTGTTTCAAATATATTTAAACTTCTTATTCTAACATTAAAGGTCTTTAAAGTCTCAGAACGGCTCAGTTCACATTGAATGCAGTGAACTTGTTTATTGCATGTGCTCTGCGTTTAGCGCACATTTGGGAAACCCCAATTCAAGAGAAGTTGGGACATTTTGTAAAATGCAATAAAATCAAGAATCTGTGATTTGTTAATTCTCTTTAACTTTAATGTAATTGACAAAAGTACAATAAAAAGTTTTCCAAAGTTTTCACTGACCAATGTAAATGTATTTTGTAATATGAACAAATTATATTTTTGATGGCTGCAACACATTCCAAAAAAGTTGGGACAGAGGCAAAATAAAAGTGAAAAGGTTATAGAATATCCACGTTAAACTGTTTTGAAACTGTTCACAGTAAGCAGGTGAACTGGTAATAGTTCAAGGTATCATGTTTGGGTATAAAAGGAGCATCTCAGTCTTTGCAAGCAAAGCTGGAACGGGGCTCATTACTTTTTATGAATTGCTAGCGGTTTAAATGGGTAACGTTTTAAATATCGGAATAAATATCGTACATTGGACTTCGTAATGAGATATTATCGTATTGTGAGATTTTGATATCGTTACATATGCACACACACACACACACACACACACACATATATATATATATATATA
>NW_015505406.1:662742-670056 GCF_001515645.1 Sinocyclocheilus grahami
AAATGCAATAAAATCAAGAATCTGTGATTTGTTAATTCTCTTTAACTTTAATGTAATTGACAAAAGTACAATAAAAAGTTTTCCAAAGTTTTCACTGACCAATGTAAATGTATTTTGTAATATGAACAAATTATATTTTTGATGGCTGCAACACATTCCAAAAAAGTTGGGACAGAGGCAAAATAAAAGTGAAAAGGTTATAGAATATCCACGTTAAACTGTTTTGAAACTGTTCACAGTAAGCAGGTGAACTGGTAATAGTTCAAGGTATCATGTTTGGGTATAAAAGGAGCATCTCAGTCTTTGCAAGCAAAGCTGGAACGGGGCTCATTACTTTGTGCCAAATTTCACGAGAGAAGTGTCAAAAATCACATTTCGCAATGCAAAATTGCAAAAAATTTTGATCTTTCAACAAGTACCATACATAATATTTAGAAAAGATTCAAGGAATCCAGAGAAATCACAGTACATGTAGGGCAAGGCAGGAAACCTCAGTTGAATGTGCTTGACTTTTGAGCCCTCAAATGGCATTGCATAAGAAACCGTCATGCTGCGATGTTAAATATAGCCACATGGGCCCAGGGGGACTTCAGAAAACCACTGTCATTTACCACAGTCTGCTGCTGCATCAAGAAATGCAACTTGAATATCTGTTACTCTAGGAGAAAGCTATACATCAATTCCATGTAGCGATGCTGCCAGGTTCTTTGGGCCAGAGCTAATCTCAGATAATCCAAAAGACAATGAAAATGTATGCTGTACTCAGACGAGTCCATATTTCAACTTGTTTCCGGGAAAAAATGGATTTTCGAGTTCTCAGTCCCAAACAGTGTTAATTTCGTTGCCGAAAAATTTTCGTCAACAACATTTTTTTTCACCGACAATGACAAAATAAAACTCTTTTTGAATGACAAAAACTATGACATAAATCTATTGACATTTTCGTCAACTAATAAAAACGAGATGAAAGTGTTAGGGAGGGACGATTTGGGAAGAGATTAATTCAGAACGAATCTCCTGCGTGGTTCGGCGGCTAGATGCGTACATATGAACCGGCGGGACATAAGCTAACATACACTTGCTGCACGTCGCATAAAACGTTAAAAAATGTCAATATGTAGGAGTAAGAGAAGAGCAGACATATGGATAAATCTGACGACGCAAGAGAGAACTCAGACACTGAACCATACACACACAGAAAGCACGTCTCACAGCACGCGAGTACTCTTTCGCGTCGCATTAATGGAGAATTACACACAAATTGATGTTGAATTGTTCGTTTGGACGAGCATGCACATAAGCACAGTTGATTATGTCGTAAGTGAACGTAAACAGTAGGGAGCACATGTATCAGTACATTGCATCCATTGCAGCTGTGCATTCGGTTTTAAAGGGATAGCAGCCTAATTTAGTTGCTATTGTCCGAGTCATTGATGTTAATCAAGCAACAAAAGAAAGACAGAAAATCACGCACTGCTCTTGACTAAAAAACTTTAGTAGCCCTAAAGATGTTTGGGTATAAAAGGAGCATCTCAGTCTTTGCAAGCAAAGCTGGAACGGGGCTCATTACTTTGTGCCAAATTTCACGAGAGAAGTGTCAAAAATCACATTTCGCAATGCAAAATTGCAAAAAATTTTGATCTTTCAACAAGTACCATACATAATATTTAGAAAAGATTCAAGGAATCCAGAGAAATCACAGTACATGTAGGGCAAGGCAGGAAACCTCAGTTGAATGTGCTTGACTTTTGAGCCCTCAAATGGCATTGCATAAGAAACCGTCATGCTGCGATGTTAAATATAGCCACATGGGCCCAGGGGGACTTCAGAAAACCACTGTCATTTACCACAGTCTGCTGCTGCATCAAGAAATGCAACTTGAATATCTGTTACTCTAGGAGAAAGCTATACATCAATTCCATGTAGCGATGCTGCCAGGTTCTTTGGGCCAGAGCTAATCTCAGATAATCCAAAAGACAATGAAAATGTATGCTGTACTCAGACGAGTCCATATTTCAACTTGTTTCCGGGAAAAAATTGATTTTCGAGTTCTCAGTCCCAAACAGTGTTAATTTCGTTGCCGAAAAATTTTCGTCAACAACATTTTTTTTCACCGACAATGACAAAATAAAACTCTTTTTGAATGACAAAAACTATGACATAAATCTATTGACATTTTCGTCAACTAATAAAAACGAGATGAAAGTGTTAGGGAGGGACGATTTGGGAAGAGATTAATTCAGAACGAATCTCCTGCGTGGTTCGGCGGCTAGATGCGTACATATGAACCGGCGGGACATAAGCTAACATACACTTGCTGCACGTCGCATAAAACGTTAAAAAATGTCAATATGTAGGAGTAAGAGAAGAGCAGACATATGGATAAATCTGACGACGCAAGAGAGAACTCAGACACTGAACCATACACACACAGAAAGCACGTCTCACAGCACGCGAGTACTCTTTCGCGTCGCATTAATGGAGAATTACACACAAATTGATGTTGAATTGTTCGTTTGGACGAGCATGCACATAAACACAGTTGATTATGTCGTAAGTGAACGTAAACAGTAGGGAGCACATGTATCAGTACATTGCATCCATTGCAGCTGTGCATTCGGTTTTAAAGGGATAGCAGCCTAATTTAGTTGCTATTGTCCGAGTCATTGATGTTAATCAAGCAACAAAAGAAAGACAGAAAATCACGCACTGCTCTTGACTAAAAAACTTTAGTAGCCCTAAAGATTAATCTAAATTTATTTATAGAAATAAATATGTCTGCTTCAAAGAATGAAGAATATGGTAAACAAGTTGCTATAAAGAATGCATAATTTGCCTATATAACCATTGGTATTTCATTAAAAAGAAGACCATGTTCTTGTTCTTTATGAGAAGTGGTTTTTATTTAATTTGAACATAAAGGCATGTTGTGTGTCACCGCAGTTAAATCGGTGTCTATCATGATCAGACCTTAATATCAAACCTATATAATGAGTTTGGAGATTTTAGAGAAATGCTTAATAAATGCACTGTAACAAATCCATTCGATTTTAGCCGACTAAATTTACTGTAGATTTTGTCGACTAAAACTAGACTAAAACTAAAAACAATTCAGATGACTAAAATATGACTAAAACTAAATGGCATTTTAGTCAAAAGACTATGACTAAAACTAAATCAAAATTTGCTGTCAAAATTAACACTGGTCCCAAAGACCAAAGGGACCATCCAGTCTTTCATTAGCGACAGAAGTAAAAGCAAACATCTGTCATGGTATGGGGTTGCATTGGTGCAAACGTCATGGGTGACTGCCATATGTGCGAAGGTACTGTTGACATGGAGGCATATATTGGGATTGTACAGAGATATATACTGCCATCAAGATGATGTCTTTCATGGGAAGTCCATGGTTATTAGATCAAGACAATGCCAGCTCTCATTCTGCATGTGCTACAACAGCGTGGTTTTGTAGAGACAGAGTGAATGTGTTAGACTGTCCTACCTGCAGTCCAGATCTGTCTCCAATTGAAAATGTATGAATAAGACGACGACAAAGTCTTGTATCAAGTGAGACTGGACAAAAATTTTGCTTGCAAGACTTTAACAATTAGTATCCGCAATTCCCAAACAATAAAACAAGGTTGATGTTACAGTGTTAAACATGCCTCTTTCCCAATTTTTTTGGAGTGTGTTGCAGCCATCAAAATCAAAATGTGTTCATATTTACAAAATACATTTACGTTAGTCAGTGAAAACTTAGGAAATCTTTTCTTTGTACTTTTTTCTAATTAAATAAAAGTTCAAGAGAATGAACAAATCACAGATTCTTTATTTTATTGCATTTTACAAAATGTCCCAACTTCTCTGGAATTGGGGTTGTACACGAAATATATATTAAAATTAATTACTAATATTTCATATATTTCCTACATTGTCAATATCCATTACCATTTCATGGCCTATTTTGAAATATATTTAAATATATGTATGAAAATATATTTTTTGCTGTTTGGCAAGACTCTCCTTAGCACTTTCATGAGCTTTGGGCAAAATACACATCACACACAACTAGTTTTGAAAGGCAGTCAATGGAGGAATGGTGTAATAATGGCATCTGCCAGTAGGGGCTAACTGAACCATGTTTAGAAACTTCATTTTTCAATTTTGTTTGGTGCTAATAGCACAGAAATGACACCCTGCAGCTTTAAGGATGCAGTGTCAATAATCATATTGCTAGTTCAATAGATCACATCACTTATAGTAACAATTGTGTCGCTTACAATTGGCTGGCCGTCCTACTCATTGCCACATCTTAACCTTTATCCATTTTTATCCTTATAACATCACACTAGTTCATTGTTTGCCAAGTAATGACAAGCACAGTAATTGTGGCAACATTACGAAAAGGTGCTCGCTCATGTAAAATGACATGTTTAATTGATTATATTATATATATTTGTTTATTACATTTTTTATTATCATCTCACACATGGATCGGCATTTTCTATAATGTCTAAATTCTAAATCAAAATACATATCTGATATGACTTAATATATAATTAGCATCAAACAAACAATATAATTCATATTCTTAAGGATTAAAGATTAAACGGGAAAAAAAAACTAAAAATGATTGCACAACCATCAATTAGGTGGCGATATGCACTAAGCATGTAAGTGACCATTGAACAAAAAAAGAAGCAAGAAACAGCATTGCTCGCTTTTTCTTAGCGTCCGTTTCCATAGTGACTCGTCGATTCGTCGCTCTGTTGAGAATGTCTTGACCAGGAACATACTCTGAGTTGAATGAACTTACTCCCGGACGCGTTTTTGGAACCACATACCTCGAGTAAGCAAGGTTTGGGGTTAATCAACCGAAAGTTCAGGGTTTAGCTGACGGTAAGTTAACCGTGCTTTCTGGAATACACCCCTGGTGGTCATTTGTCTGGTCTGTTATTTCTTTGAGTTTTGTTTCCAAGCCCCACTCGCTATAAATAGTTTCAGTTCCCAGAAGCCAATCACTGGATATAGTTTAATTTACAACAGCTAAACAACAAGGGCTTTATGCTTATGGTTCATAAACATTTCACCAGCGTTGAGAAAACATTTCAAGCGAACACTAAGCATACAGCCCACACTCTGGAGTAGTTTATAGCTCGATAACTCGATTTACACGCTTGCTAGCTTTGTTGTCGGAGGATTGTTGCGTTTTGTTTATTTATTCGTCAGCAGGTATAAACGGATTGTAAGTGATATCTGGCCGTGTTGTGTGTTTCTTTTATGTACAGAGCTCCACACTCTTTGGCAGAACGAGGAGCGGGCGGCTATTTCATCAGGCAAGATCAATGAGATCTGGCACCGGCGACACGACTTCTGGCTGCTGGCAGGCATCGTGTGGTATCCTTGGAGATAGGCTGCTGTCGCTGTAGAAATAATCCAGTTCCATTAATGTATATTTATACTGCGTTTGCTAAATGAACAGTTTGTTTAGAGCTCCAAGCCAAGAAGAACAATGAAATAAAATGAGATGGAAAAAACGGAGTTCCTACAAATACATCAGTTTTCTTTAGCGAATACTACAGACAGCAAAATTGTTATTCTTTTATCGAAAATAAAGATCTTTAGATTTGAACTTTGATCCTTGACCTGTTGAAGCCACGGCTATGCGCGGTGGCAGGACATTCAGAACGATCCGCAGTTCGCCATCGTTAACGAACCTTTCAAAACTCAAGTCAACAAGGGAAACTTCTTAGAGATGAAAAACAAGTTCCTGGCCAGGCGGTTTAAGGTATGTTGTAAATAAAGAATATAAATAAGTCTTTTGTTTAGTTTCTTTTCTTTTTGTTTGTTGTGATATCCGTGGTGGCGTTTTATTTGGTTTTCGTTGTGGCTTTTGTAGTTATGTTATATTTTTTGTCTTGCGTTCAAACAAGGTCATTGTTTGAAAGCGGCTTCTTTTGTTCTGTCATTTGTATCATAATTCTATACTTGTGTGTCTTGTTTTGGCATGCTTCTTACTCTACCTTTTGTTCTGCTGTTTGTGTGACTCCTGCCTGAAGATGTTATGTCGACACGTCACAATCGCAAACCCAAATCTGAATATGCTGACACGCGTTCTTGTGAAACAGCCTTGTCTCATTGTTTTTCCTGTTTTTCTTTTCATCACATGTTTCATATCCTTTTCTCTACATCCTCCTTTTTCTTTTCTCAGCCTCCCTCGCGCTCTTTCTCGCTCTTCTTCTCTTACATAATTCCGAATGCGTTGAGCAACCTGAGAACCGCCGTTATTCCAGTGGAACTTCTTTTAATTGGAAGCTGGTGCTTTCTCATGCTCATAAATCACTGGAACGGTTTATCTTTCCAGACGTAATTTTTCTGTCAATTCTGTTCAATACATTTCTTAATTCCTTATTATTTTGCAGCCTATCTTTCTCCCTGTTTCACTCTCCCTCAGTCCAACTCTTGTTTTCTCAGTCTTTGTCTTTTTTTAATCGGTTTTCTTTCTTTTCTCAGCCTGTCTCACCCATGATACTTTTTCCATTGTCTTTTCTTCACTCTTTTAAAGCAGAAATTTGAGATTACTCTTGTGCTTAGATGATGTAATGAAAAAATTACTACCGTTCAAAAGTGTAGGGTCAGTAAGATGATGTTAATTTGTTACAAAAGATTTCTATTTCAAAAAATGCTGTTCTTTTGAATGAAAAAAATGACAGTTTTCATCGTTGATGATAAGAAGTGATTTCTGAAGGATCATGTGAAACTGAAGACTGGAGTAATGACTGCAACACAGGAATAAATTATATTTATTACATTACATTAGGGCTGGGCGATATAGCTAAAAAATTCATCAACGATATAATGTTTCATATCGTTCGGTATCGATAATTATTTACATTTTTTATAACCTTTTTTAAAACGAGCAATAGAATAGTTTTTTTTAATTTAACCACTGTATTTTTAAACTAACCCAATTTATTGAGACAAACAACAAATATTTTTTGTTTTAACAATCAAACACAAAATAAAAATTAAACAAATATCTCATTTCTAATGTTTTATATGCAGATTAGTCGCGCGCTCTCACTCTCTCTCTCACACACACACACGCGCACGCGCACACACACACAAATCGCAAAACTCCGTATTTGAACAGTCAATAGCAAATATTTAAACTAATAACAAAACAGTTGGTTCAGTAAGGATGCATTAAATTGATCAAATAAATGCTTTTGAACTTTTTAGTCAGCAATGAATCCTAAAAAAAAAATTGCATGGTTTCCACAAAAATATTACTGTTTTCAGCATTGATAATAA
>NW_015505406.1:670930-671596 GCF_001515645.1 Sinocyclocheilus grahami
AAACAGCATCATGTATTTATGCACTGCTTAATCCAAAGAGCCGAATCGCCCATCACGCAGATTGTCTTTAAAACATGTGAGACGCAGTGAAAAGGAATAAACCTCCACAAATTTGTGACGTTTTCTAAAGGTTTAAACTATTTTAACTTTGCGTGGCTTTCTATACATCTCTTGTGTGAGACGCGAGTGCAGCAGTCATATTTGTCCGTTTAAAAAATGCACTGAATATGCATGTGTGAATGGCTTGGTTTCTGTAGCGGCAGCGGCGCGTCTCGTGGGATGCAACGTCACTTACTTCATCACCGCATCTCACGCGCCACTGATGACACTCCCTGATGTACACCTAACATTCAAATGCAAATGTTTATTTTACATTCGACTAATATTCATTCTTTATTTACAATCTCCTCATCACAGGCAGGCTCAGCACTCATTTCAGCACGTGTTCGTGTTTGTGTGTGCTGTGTGCGTCACTCATAGCACCTGCCTATATCGTGCGCTATATCGAAAAAATGTTTCTATCGTTATCTAAGAAGGTGTACCGATCGATAAATATCGATACCGTTTTATCGCCCAGGCCTACATTACATTACATTTATCTCACTAATCTATAATGGAATAAAAAAGTAACATAAAATGCATATATAATATCATAAGGATAATAAT